>NW_020653719.1:5120666-5168474 GCF_003589595.1 Hyposmocoma kahamanoa | reverse complement strand
CGTGAGGTCCGTTGGTTCGTTCCGTGGCTTAGTTGGTATAGCGTCTGCCACGGTATGCAAGAAGACGTCGGTTCGAATCCGACCGGATCGAAGGAATTATTTCTGAGTGTTTTTTCTGAGTGTTCGATCTTTGTATTAATAATTATAACAGTTTCATTGTTTTTACGTTTGGGGGCAGCACTAACAGCACCAACAGCCTCAGCGCCAAAAACCCTGACTAGGTCCTTCTTCGTACGCAAACGGTGACGAGGAGCATCAAGGTCATGCCGCTGACGCGCGAACACATTACCGTTTCGTGTCCACACAAACCGCCATCCAAGACGGGTTCCGATCTCACGGGCTCTGCGGAAGAGCTGACTGTTGGCTCTCTTCGCGGCGGGCCGGGCAAGCCTGTGCCCTCAGTGGTGGCGCCGCGACGCACCCTTGCTTCGTACAGTAGACAATCACGCACCGCGCAGCGCGTCAGACGCAACACTATAGGGCGCGGCCTCGCGTCCGCCGCGCCCGACTCCGGCGCGCGGCCTACGCGCACCACACTCACCACGTCCCGCTCCGCCACTGTGACTCCAATTTTGCTAGCTAATTAAAAATACCTTATTTTTAATTTTCCAAAAAACATTCCAATTTTCGCTATGTACATACGTTTTAGATTAGGTTCACAATAAAACTATAACAATAAATAATCAACACGATTAGTGTACTAGTGGTAGACAAGTGTGGGCTAATAAGTAAGTAGGTATGAAGTAAAAAACCAACTAAAATCTTTACATGAGATGTAAGCTTTTTCGTGCCATTATTGTACAGACGGCAGCACATCAAGCTACACATTGACGTATGTTGTTCCGTTACACTGGAGGTGAATAGCTTGATGTGCTGTTGACTGTACCTATGTATTTGCCAATTTAGATCTTAACCAATAACTAGTATTGTACCTTGTTGCCTTACCTATCTTCAACCATTTTCTGTACAATATTGGACGTTCCCATAAATAATGTCACCCATATTGTACAGGATCTAAGTTACAAGCCACTTTCCGAATGTCACCTTACCATCAACAACTTCATCTAATTGTACCTACACCTTTTTAATTGCTACTTCTCAGATGCCGTTCACAGACTGCAGGCGCCAATATACAACGTGATGGCTATGCTGCGTGCGGCTTTCGCGCCTTTGGAGAGAACTGAGAAACTCTTTTTGCAAATGAGCAACCTCTCAACCATGATAAGCCAGGTATTATTGCACAGCTGATTGTCTTGTTCCCCGTTACGAGTAAGACCAACCCTTAAAATGGATTTTCGAACTACCAAGACGTGGTAGCAAAAACCAGCAATACTGAGGGCTTGCCAGTTACAGAAATACATTTCCATAATGTACAATACTGCAGATCTTATTATGCGAGATAGTGATACCTAGCTGATCATAAATAACGGAAGAGTTACGAAACTTAGAAACAGGAAATCCAAACCAGTACCAATTTCAAAAAATTTGTTTTCTAAACGGTGTCACACCTAGCGCCCGGAGTTGTAACCACTGGGTTATCGAGATGGTCTAAACGAAGCCCCCATTGCGGTCGCAACATCAATACCGTGTTGCTCTTAATATGAACTTTATTGTGTGCACTCACGCAGAAGCGACAAGTTCAATCCAGGAGATGGTCAACAGCTTCTTCCTTCGTACATTTTTGTTAGACTGGAGCTAACGACAAAAATGCCATTTAAAATTATTTGCGCCTGGAATCTTTGATTCACATCATCAGCCTATCGCAGGCCACTGCCACATAGGCCTCTCCCAATGAGCGCTACTTCGCGCAGTCCTTCGTTTATCTAATCCATCTGCTGACAGCGGACTTTCGCAAATCCTCACTCCATCTGGCCAGAGGGAGGCTTACGTCACGTTTGCCGAGCCATGGTCTTCGCTTAAGAACTTGTTTCCCCATCGGTTATCGGTTCTTTGACAGATATGACCAGTCCACTGCCACTTCAGCTTGCTTATTCTACTAGTCATGACGAGCACCTTAGTTCTCTGTCGAACGATCTCATTTCGAATCTTTTCCTTCAGAGAAACTACGAGTATAGCTCGTTCCATAACTCCCTGGCCGACTTTTAACTGGTGGAATAGCCGTATCATCCACGTCTAGGCTCAGTATATCATAACGGGTAGAACGCACATATTGAAAAACCTTTGTTTTCGAACTATGTGGTACGGCCGAGGAGACCCGACGTTATTAAGTAATACATAGCTTCTATAATTGATCACTTAATATAATAGCAGCTTTCTCCTATGTTATTGTTACAATTCAAATCAAAATCTTTTCAGTTGCTGATGTTTACGGCGTGCGACCGATTATTTGTCGCTCAAGGCAAACTGACGTCTCTCTACTCGCTGATGTTCTACAACGTCATTACTTACTCCGTCAACTACGTTCGCGAGATATGCACTAAAGAAGACTGGTCTCCATATGTCAACGTCACCAGGCATTCCCGAGTCAAACACCTTGCCATGTCCGCTACAAAGATAGTTCTTGAATGGACCAAAGCTGTCACATTCATCGTCACTATCACTTTCATACTTTTAACACTGGGCTTAGAACAAGGCTTGGAGCATTTCCGCCCAACATTCCTATACGTAGCCATAACAGGTATTTACTACTTATTAACAGAGAAGACGTTCCTCGAATTGTGGCCACTGGCATTGTCAGCTATGAAGTTAGAGAAACTTGAAGGCATGGAACCTTTATACTGCGGACTATGGGCTCGAGGCATAACGTTGGGTCTCGCAATACCTTTAGTACCGGCTTTAGCGTGGTGCGAAAGGTGGAGGCTAGCAGTTTTTTTGTTCTATATCTGTGTTTACATACATGGGCGGTATAGGTTCGGGGAAGCCTTGATGAAATTCAACGAAGCAAGAGATTCATTATCAAAGTTTCGACGAGCGACGCCTGAAGAGTTGTCGACACTTGAAGACGTATGCGCTGTTTGCCTTGGTACCATGAAATCTGCTAGAGTGACACCGTGTGCTCATTACTTCCATGCCGACTGCCTTCGAAGATGTTTAGCTGCTACAGATAGATGTCCTATCTGCGTTAGACCATACGTTTTTTGCTGATATTTTGATACAATAGTCTTGGAAGAGACTGCTGTGAAAGATGAAACTATTTTGTGTTTCTATTGGGAGATTTAAAACATCAAAAGGAATACGTCGAGGATTGTGATTTATTATAAATATAGGCTTGAAATATTTAGCATTATATATAAGTATTGAATTTTTTGTCTGCCTATGGTAAGAAAAACCTACATTTTATTAATATTATATAATTATACACCGCAAAATCACCGTAGCTTTGCTTTATTTAAATTGTAAATATTTATAGCACGACTAAAATCTTAACAAATTTAATAAATATGTATAAGTACATTTTTATTTAAACCTAAATACCTTATGCTATATAGAGCCCACTACATTAATTTGGGTCCAAATAATATTATATTTTATATCGAATATAACTCATATAAATGTATAACTCCGTCGTTTTATTCGAAAATTTCCGTAGAAATAAATACAACAAAAAAGGGGTTAGGTTATAATGAATATACCTATATAGTTCAAAACAGATCGTAGGTAGATAGTATTGATTTTTCAGGTACAACTAACAGTGAATCAAACCAAAAGCATTCATCAACTAGCTCTGCTCTGTACAATTTCATAGAACTATGAAAATGTAGGGTAATTTTTTATCACATTCCATGCTATCCTTGTTCCCGATATTATCCACCAGGATGAGCACCAGCCAAACTCAGCATATTCCCATATAAACATAGTGAACTATTACGATACAATAACAATGTTCTCTAACTCAATGAGGTAAGTTTCTCTATTGTGGATTCACGGTTTAGTAGAGTTTAGATAAGTCGTCAAACGCCTATAAATTCAAGCCACTTATTTCAAAGTGTTTGAGAAACAGACGTGAAAATAGGTTAATCTATTTCCGTACCGCGATACGATCAAAACGAAAATACCCGCCAAAAGAAAACTATTATATAAAACAAAGTTACCATTACCGTCGGAACTGCTATGTTTTTACAGTCCAGGGATGGAGCGGTGGAAAGGGGATTGTTACATTGTATAAAATGTCAAATAGTTATTTAATTCACAGTCAGCACAATTAACTTGGTCAAAAAACCAACATGGCGATGTTTCCATGACATCATGCGGTTACATCACGTGAACAAAATCGCTGGAGCTTTATCTACATTCTCTGTCCTTGTCTGTCTTCCAGAGGCTTATAGTTATGTTTTCGTGCCTTCTCGTTTCTAACCACATTTAATGGGACTGGGTCTGATTTTTGGGAGTCATTCTACAATAATTTAGATAAATTCAACAAAGCCGTATTTATAATACAATTTTATAAACTGCCGAGTGTGATGTGGTGAATAAAATATTCAACATTATCAGCACTACAGATAAGACGATTATTATTACTGCTGAGTACTGTACTGTACTGTATTGAGCATTTTTTTGTGTTTGTTGTATTAATCTACCAATGATTATGAACGCCTCGTTTATTTTCATAGGTTTATTGTAATGAAGTAATTGAAAAAAAACATTTACGGACAAATTATTACGTGTCAAAAGCGTTGTTAAAGCTTCATGCGCAGTAACACTCTGCGCAAAGTTTTCTTTCACCGTTTTCCTACAAGCTTCAAAATCAAAAGGTCGTAACGCTAAATTCAATCTATCGTAGTCAGTTGCCGACATGCGTCGTGGTAACCGCGTGTAACCTGCAATTTATCGACTTTGTTATCTTTATTTTTTATTTCTATTATAAACTATCAATGAATGTGTACAATGTGATATGGAAAATATGTAGTCCTCATTTGTCGCTGATTTTTTGAATTAGAATCGGATTTTTGACAAAAGGTAGGAATTTAGTCATTATAAGTTACTAACAGGAAATAATATGTAAATAAATGTTTGATATTTAGTTTTGTGGCACAGTTAATGAATAATGAAACCGAAACGTTAAGTAACGCTTCATAAAATGATAAAGATAAAATTTTAAATAACCTTTCGATTCGTGATCTACTTTGTGCAAATTTTTACAGTATTTTATTATCATGTGGGTAGATAATTCTTCCTTCAGTTATAGATAGATACGTTATTAAGAAACATGACCTAAGTACAACTAAATTGTGACTAAAAGTAAACATACCATTATATCGTAAATAACAGTGAAAGCTATCAAATATAAATTGGATTCAACAGTTTTTTGAAAATTATCTAAGACTAAGTTTTATTTGATCTAACTATAAGTATATTACTGCACTTGTTAAAAATTATACTGTACTAAACCGGGATACATACAAAATAAAAATAAATTTGGATAATACTCGTGAAAGTTGATGGAAAATAAAAAAAAAATTAAATTTATCTTTACTACTGTAAGCCAATGTTACTACTTATTAGATGGGTTACAATTGCAATTTTTACATTACATCAAGAGCAACTTAAATATTACAAAACAATTGTGATATAGAGATAGATGGGACCTAGGACAAGAGGGAAATAGGGAATGAAAGTTTTTATGGAAAACCAATAAAATCGTGAAAATTAGTACAGTACATATTTATTCAACACAGACGTAGTCGCGGACACCAGCTAGTATTTCATAAATTCTCTCCACTCCATTGGCGCATTTACTCTTTGAACTTTCTCTAACCATAAAAATCTAGAGTTTAAACAATAAAGGGGAAAAAAATACGACATTGCATGTATCATAAACTATCATAAGAAATTATTGTCAGTGTTGATGTAAAATCAATTAACCTAATTTACGTGTGTACAATTTACTTGACAATGCAGACAATAGACCAATAATTACCAAAAAAACATTGTAGTTAGTCACCATCATTAATCGAAACACGCGGGCTATAAAAAACCGAATATAAATGAGTGTTACGTCATTTTAGCTCTAGCCAAGATTATGAGCATTATACCAAGACTTATTAACTTGCGTTTACTGCTGAAGTCGTTCATTTTATTGCTTCGTAAAACGTGAAGTTTCAAAGTCAAAGGAAACACTTAAGCAAATAGCTACTAGGATAAAATCTATAAGGCAAAATTGACGGCCGCGGTGACTCAACGGTCAGCAATGTGGGCGCTAATAGATATCCTGGATTCGATTGCCGGTTGGATCAATGTGGGAATCGCATTTTTCTATGGCTGCCCCGGAGTGAACTTTTTTATGTTACTAAGTGATGGCACACCCCGCACACTCCGTACAACGGTCGAAAGTTATTTAGTTATTTACCTACTATTACTACAAACAGCAAAGCGCTATAGGCACACACGCGAATGTGTATAATTCTATTAATAGAGTCCTAATAATTATACATGTTCATTAGGTATTTATATCGATATAATATTATATTTTTCATTAATTCACTAACTATGTTGAAGATTTATTTTGAATAAATATTATATTTCGGACAGGGACAGGTACATAAGATAACCAAGGTAATTGCTTGTCCAACTTTATCATTGGCTAGTTAATAATTATATTCACTACATAATATTTATCGGCAATACAAATTGAAAATTTGAGAACCCTTGTCCACTACTCGTAGTTTATGAACTTACGGCGTCTCATTATTTTGATATAAGTACCTAAACTGTACCTAATATAATCTGTATTATATAGTACTCTGCACTAAATTAATGAAGAAAACAATAACTGAATGAGTCTCAGGCATAAGCTTTTTACTTACTTCGTTTCATCTTTCAGAAAACTAAAGAAACTCCTCTCTTTATCCTGTTTAGATTACGATAAACAGCCGTATAGATCATAATTCACGACCATTATAAATAGTAACGCACAATGATGTTATACATATATTAACGTACAAGATTCGTAATGAAGCCCGTCAAAGCCGTCTCAGCGTGTAACGTCTCGCCGACAGCCTTGTTGTCATTCAGTCAATGTAGACCGTCAATGTGCGGGGCGTGGTGCGGTGTCCAAAGCTAGGGAGGGGCGGAGAGTGTCCATTCTTGTTACTTTTTTGTTCTCTGGTGGTGGAACGAACAAGTCGTGTGCCTGATGGTAAACGACACGCCTGTTCTCCAGTTGCAGTGCCACTCAGAGGAGTTTTAAATCGCAAAGATCTGAGGTGCACTGCCTCTGCGCCCATTACCCTGAGACATTAGTTGACTTGTCAACATGTCAGTCACATGGGACTTGTCCCATGTGACTGTAATTTCACCAGCTTGTCTTGAGTCACCCTTCAAAACCGGAACGAAGTAATGCTCATATTACTTCGTTGCTCTGATGCTCTAAGAGGATTCTTTTATTTGAGACAAGGTGCGGTTTTAGAGCAATTTAATATCAGCTCGATGGGTAGGCACTGACAAGCCACTTTTAGCAAAACAAGAATACCAAACGTACAAACCTTTGACACTCTATCGACTCACAAGAGATGATTTATAATCTCAGTACAGAGTAGGTACAAAAAAACCGACCTCAAAAGTTCTTACAATTACATCTATTCGCCAAGTTTTATTGAAATCGGTTACCGTGGAACGTGCGCGAAACTGTATTCATCCCCTAGTTTGCCACCCTTAGAGGTGGAAATTTCCCTCTTTCCAACAAAAAGAGAATCACCAAAATCGGTTCACAGATGTTATCGCGTAACATACAATAAAAAATACAGTCTAATTGACAACCTCATCCTTTTTTTTTTTGAAGTCGGTTAAAAATTTGATTGTGGCCCAGTCCTACAACAAACAAAGAAATGTACGCAATGTAGATCTGAAAAATAATTTCATTTATAAAACATTGCGAAAACATATTATGGAAGTGACTGTTAAACAAACAAACTGACTGTTCATATCACAAAAAAGAAAACAAATTTCACCACTAACAAATAATGCAGTTATGTTCGTAGTAGATAAATTGCTCTAGTTTAATTTAATAAAATTACAATCTTTATACTTTCTTTGTATTTGTCATGCATATTGCACAGTTCTGACAGTTAAAGTTTTGACGTGACAAAGGAATTAGCAATACACGTATGCAAATATTGACAGGTCCATGTGAAAATTGGAGCAACTCCCACGCATGATCGTTGGCTACTAGCCAAGCTAATTGTGGCCGATCTAACGCATCAAATTGTGTTGTTTATCATATAAAAAACTGGGTTGTCCTACACGTTGTTCCTGATAAGAATCCCTAAAAAGTAAATTAGAATTCATAGAAGATTTAAATGTCCGAATTATAATAATAGGTCTTTTTATTTCTCCTATTGGGTCGTGATCAAGTTGGGTTACTTATGACTATAGGGCTGGAATAAATACGCAGTATATAAACTACAAAATATGTACGTATAATATGTATAATATGAGCAAAAAGTCTCACAATATGGAAAAAATATGGAGATAAAAAAACAACTGTTTTCACATAGACTACGCTTTATTATAACAAAAGCAACAAATTTTATTCCACTTCAATCTAATTTTCGTTACTGTTATTGTTACAATACACAATTACATGCCTTTTATATTTTCAAAATTAAAAATCTGTCTGTTTGATCGGAACAACGCTTTGTATTGGCTAAAAGACCTTTCGACGTCACAGGATTGGTCTGAAGCAAACTTAAACTTGCACAAGTTCGCAATTGAGTAGGTCACGTCTAGGTTGTCTTCTAATCTTCCGCACAGTAGACTGTTATTTTTTTTAGTGCATTAAGACCATTATTTTTTTCAAGCACATTCATTTATTATCATTAAATTAAATATCACGTAATACTGAAAATACTGATTATTGCAATTTTCCTGTAGAAATATGGTCTAAACTGTAAATATGGAAAATAAAGGCATTTTTTTATTCTAAATATCATTATTTATGTACAAAACAAATGTGCTTCTTTACATTATAGCATCTCATTAAGCGTAATTCGTGTTTGCTTTATTTGGTAAATATCGGCGAGCATGCTGTGAATTATATGTAACGTATTGTTAGAGCCTTTGGTGCAAGTGGGGATTACGTAATCTTCGTGAAAATACGATTTACGCAATTTTATGGCGACATCTACATACATACATTATATGTATAAACAGGACTTCACAGCCTTGGTGTAGCATGTATCTAATTAAATAAATAATAAAGTTAAATAGAATTTTATTTTATATTTTCCATTAATTTTTACGATGGTAATCTTTTTTTTACATTTTTAATCGTTCTCCCTGTTTAGTGTACTTACATAATAACTATTATGTAAATACAATAAACAGGGAGAACATAAGATATATAGGAAGAAAGATGTTTAATCAAACTTAGTCTTAGATAAATCTAGAAAAACAATTTAATCAAATTTATATTTCATCAATGATCACTAAATATTGACTTTGATTGTTGTTCACTGAATAGCACTCATCGTGGAATAAGGCCATTGAAAAATTTGTCTTAAGAAAAATTATCGACTAATGCGATGATTTTTCATGTTTAAATAGGAGTGGTGCAAAATGCACGTACGAGGACACATTTGTTTCATATTGTTCGTATAATTTTTATGACTTCCATGTGATAAAACCACTTTTGACGTATGATCACATGTTGCTTTACCAAGATTACGAGTCCTTATTATTTAATAAAAAAACACAACTTTTCTTTTACGTCTTTTGGAAATAAACACATATATTATGTCCATACAAATCAATTGTACCTATAAGCTGATACAGATTTCCACATGGAATCCAAAGAAAAGCAAATCAAGTTGTCACCTTCAATAAGAAAATTATAATTAATCAAACCGAAAATGTATGAAAATGTTCCCACTCAGGAACCCCGTTAAGCGATAAACTTTAGTCTCACATAATATTTGTTGCGTAAAAAATACATAGTCGCGGCTTCTATAAATGATCTCACGGTGATGTCATTTTCGGAAGATCTCAAACAATATTTAGTAGCTGATGATTATCGAGGCAAACATTGTACATATACGCAAAACTTTGCATTGTATGTCAATGACACGTTTATTTTCGCTTTTATGGCTCACCTGTTTGGTTCACCTCAGTGGACCACGGGCAATTATTTTTTTCCGTCACCCATGTCCACCTGGGTGGACCATGGGCATATTTTTACTTTATATATCGCTTATGTTGGATGGAAGTACACATTGGGGTATATATTCAAACCTGGAAGTAATGGTTTCCGAGTGATTATATTGTGCCCTCCTTATTGCTTCTAAATAAATTACTTGCTAACCTAATTTTAAAACAAATTGCTACAACTGACTACTAATAATTACTATGGATGATGTCCGAAACAAGAAATATTTTATTTTTCTATTTATTTATAATAAATTACAGTTTTGTACAATTTTTAGGCCACTCATAAAACGAGTAGGTAACATAATGAGCTTATTTTATAATCTTAAATGATAGTGCACTTTACAGTTATTCGAATGAAGTCTATTTTTGAACACTCAGAAAAAATCCACCTATTAACTATATTAATAACAACTCTCCGATCTCCAACTGGATGGCCTCGAGACTATTCAAACCATAATGAATCAATTTCGGCAACCATGATAAATAGACCTAAATATTAGCATAGGTATATGTAGGTATGCACTAAATCTACGTAATACATAGACAATCATCATCATCATTATCAAGCAGCCTCTACCAATCCGTCTTCGGATATAGGCCTCCTCGATACCTCTTCATTTACGTCACTGCCGTTTCACATGCAATGGACGAGTGTGGAGTGGGGCAGCCGCTGAATCCTTGGTTCCGCGACTATCTCACATCACGTACCTATCAAGTTAAGCTAGGTGACGCTCTCAGCGACGCGGTGAGGGTCCGACGCGGAGTCCCTCAAGGCTCGTTGTGCGGTCCTGTATGCTATCTTATGCACGCTAACAGTTTGTGTGGGGTGCTTAGAAACAGCACTGCGCACATGTTTGCGGATGACCTATGTACTCTAAGACCCGGTACTGACCTCGCTGAGACGTGTTGCCTAGTACAACAAGACATAGATGCAGTTGTGAAATGGTCCCATGATAATGGCATTACGTTAAACTCTGATAAGACAAAACTTTTGATAATACAGTCTCCATACATTTGTAATACTCAAACGCATCCATCTTTGTTCACACACACCTATTCATGTTTGCACAATAACTTAACTAATTGCGAATGTCAGCCCATTGAAAAAGTAAATTTCGTTACATATCTCGGTGTAAAAGTTGATATAAGTTTCTCTTGGAATGAACACATTAGTTTTCTGTGCAGTAAATTGAGAGTTCTCCTTGGTAAATTCTATCACTTAAGTTATAGAACTCCACAGAGTATTCTCAAACAACTGTACATCGCGTTAGTAGACTCAGTATTGAGCTATGCTCTCGATTCCTATGGCCTAACTTTTAAAACTTATATTGCTAAATTAGAAACATTGCAAATTAGATTTTTAAAATTACTTGTAAACAATAAAACAAAGCAAAGTTGTGATGGAAATTATTATAAACTGTTTAAAATTCTAAAGATACTTCCTGTTCACTTAAAGCATAAATACTTACTCGCAATAAATAACCATGGCAATCTGGAGCATGGCTTAGTACTGGTCAATCATAGTCATAGTACCAGGACGGTGACCTCCGGTAAATACGAAGTACCTCGAGTGACTAACTACTATGGAGACAGGACATTAAATAAAAGATTACCTTATTTGTTTAATAATTTACCTGATAACATTCGCATGGTACATGACAAAAATAAATTCAAAAAGCTTCTTAAAAAATATTTGTTAGAAACACTTCCATGAAATATATAGAATAGTTGCAATAATTCATAATAGTCCATATATACCTACATATCAATAGTTATAATGTTATTATAGAGACTATCCTGTAGACAAACTGTGAAAACAGTCTTGCAGAACTTAGTTTAAGACAACATTTGTAGACAGTTTAATAAAGATTTTTTATAATAATATATATATATAATATAATATGCATCCAGTTGTGACCCGCGAAAATTTTAATGTCATCCACCCAACGAAGTGGCGCACGACCTCTGCCGCGCGTGTTGGCCCAAGGTCGCCACTCGATCCTCCTTGTCCACTTGTCTGGGTCCATTCTACATAGCTATGTGTCCTGTCCATTTTCATTTCATCGTCTCATTTTTGTCTACAACGTCCCCGACTTTGGTTATCCGTCGAATACGCTCATAAACAACACAACGATTCATTTAGTATTGTATCTTCTACAATAAATATTACTAAATACATTGTTTGGTATTCTGTACTCTTAAATTATACATACAAATATATACCTACCTCGTAATGTGGATAATATCACCGTTCTAAATCTTTTTTGTAGTTGGACGGAAATTCAGTCGGAAAAAAGACATAAAAATTCATTTCGGATTAAAACAAAATATTTCGTAATATATTATAGCGCTCCTAGCGGTAACAACAAAACGACTAAAATTTGCCATATTTAAATATTTCACACGGTCGCTACCGTATCATGTAAAGGCAACCGCAAATGAAAATAATAATAATGATATGAAAGTTTAATTTGTTTATTAAGAACCATTTTAAAATACTTCTATATTTGACCGTTCTACTTTATATTAAAGCCCGCAACACGGTTGGCTGAGCCTCATTTTATGTCACTGCAGCAAAATTATTAGCTCCCAAGGGAAAATATAGAGAAATATGACATTAATTAATTAGGTCCCGTTATTTTACTGCTCCATTGGACACTGCGTGAAGCTTAAACTAGTAATTAAAAAGTAATATCTATCTAGTCTAGACCAATCTATACTAGTAGACAAATTAAGATATCGCCTTGACTCTTTTCAGGATGGAAACAAGTAAAATATGAAAATGACCGTTTTACTCTACGATTATTGCGAGCTTGAAGAACGGACCTCCAAGCACCTAAGGCTATGGAAAGGTAACATTTTTTGGTATATATCATCTTTTACAAACAGATAACATCGCTGACCCCAACGCCGGAAATAACACCACAAAACTTCGATAAACTAAGTTTTTATACCTAAACTATTTAGATGGGCATCACTACAAGTCCAAGTCGTAAGTCCATGTCACCTGTGATACAGGGTTCCCCTAGTAAGGCGCCATGAAAAAAAAACCAAGGATTATATGGTCATTGGTAACATCACGTTCATATACAACATCAAAACTAATATCATAAATGCGAAAGTAACTCTGTCTGTCACATTTTTACGCCTATTTAAAACCGCTGAACCAACATTGATGATATTAGATTAAAACTTCGATCTATCTCTGCCTTCAGACTCTGCTGCACACTCCACGGTTTCATTATTTTGATGTATCTAGTACATAGAACAATTAAAGATAGGTACCTACCAACATGTGAATTGCAATAAATAAATTAATGAATTTTGGTATATAAATAGATGGGACCTAAGAGAACTAGGCTACTTTTTGTCACAAAAATAAATGTTAAAGGCGGTGAAATAGAGTATGTAAGTTTATATGGAGAACCAATAAAAGTATGAAAATTAGTACAATACAGTAGGCTACTCGAAATACTCGTTCTACGCAGACGAACTTGCTGGCACCAGCTGTATTATACAGTGTTTTTTTTTAATGGAACAGTATGAGGAAATCCGAAACCATAGAAGATACAAGGAAACTGTCTTAGAAACCATTAACTCTTTTTGTATGAAAACAATTTTGGCGTAGTAAATTTTTTGGTCAAGAGTCAGTTGCCCATAAAAATGAATAAAATTGACAAAAAAGTTTTTACTGCTGATTAAAGGGATCATTTCATTGTACGGGACGAAAAAATCGGAACAGCAGAAGTTGGTAAAATTTCATAAAATATTTTTTCACACAAAATGAAAAAAATGACCAACTTTTTTGTAATGCTAATAGGCTCAGTTTTTTATAAGGATGACTTTATTGTATCGGATGAAAAAAATGGGACAGAAGTTTGTCAAATTTACCTTTGCCACTTATTCTAATGTTATATCGGTCTTACTTCAAATTTAAGAAAAAATAAAACCACCAGATATGACGTCAGTTGAGACATTATTTACTATTGCATATTTTACTTTATCAGTATTTTTAATTATTCCTCCAGCAACTCTTATCTTCACGTGTACATTTATCTACCTATGTGTCATATCCGACGATACCTATGTGCAAGTCTTTGGAGTCACCACATCTATCGGATATAAGAATCGCATTGAGCCGGTTACAAAAAGCTTTAAAAAAAAAGTTCTATACATATAGTAAACAATTATAAAAAAAAAGCCAAATAAGAACTGTTGTATTTTATTTTTATGATACATGAGTAATTTTTAAAATTCGACTGCCTTAGATTAAAAAGAAACAGATTTTAAATTTGTTTTCAGTAAAGTTGGTTTTACTAAAACGTTTAAATACCTATATACACTTGTTTACATTAATTATATTCATTTCTGTCGACTTCATAGTCGCTCCGTTTATTTTTAAAACTCAAAGCTAGTGTTTTCATTTAAAATTCAAATATTGAACTCTTTCACTATTTTTAGTAGTTTATTTTATTACTAATACTTGCTTGGATCATAATAATATAATTGTGTATAAGTAGCCACAACGCAATAAAAATATGTTGATTTTCATTTTGATTTTTTTATTTCGTTCGTTGAAAGCTATAAGAAGGGAAGATAGAAAGGAAAATACAGAATCGAAGAGGAATAATAGCGTCGGTACAGTGAACAAATAACGATATTTTGAAAGTGAGGAGTTCTAAAAAGGTCAAGGAGCAGGCTACGGATCGTGAGGAATTTGTACAGTGAACCACCAAAACAAAAAACAACTAATACGAGAACCTCGTGACTCAGTCTATATTCCAAATTTTCTTCACCTATAAGTATAATTTTGGAACAGATTTTTAATTGACTGTACCTACAGCAAACTGTTCGAGAATTATTAAAAAAATAGACAGTTTCTGTATTTTTCCTGTTATTATGTTTTGGTTCACGTTACGGAGTCAATGGAATATTAATTTCTTCATAATCAGAAAATGCAACCCTAAATAATAAAACTTTTACTTTAGATAAATTGTTACTTACTTAAAACGAAAGACGACACAACAACGACCAATGTCAGGAACGTTAGTAATATTATGATCAGTATCCGTATGGTTTACCCTGCAGTGGAACAGCACACGAAATGTACATTTCGCAGCACAAATAATTACTACATTAATTCAAATAGTCAGCACTAACGTCAACTGCAAGGGCTTCCAGGGAAATAAAAATTCAAGACCATAAAAGTACATTATTATTGCACATTGCGTAGGTATTTAGTATTGTTACCTTGGTTTCAATGCTCATTCGCCTTATGAATTTTGTAGGCTATAGAATTTCCTGATAACCCCCTGAAGCGTTTTCAATGTCATAGCGATAACAGTCTTAATAGCCAATTTTACTGAACTCCTCGTGCATAACTTAGTTTCAAATTAAATTAGCACTTGTTAGATGCCTATTAAAATCATTCAGAGCAAACACCTTCAATGAATAGGTCAGGCGCACGGATAGGCACGTTTCTAATATAAGTTTTAGTCAAATTGTTAGTATAGGACATCGATGTGAAAATACTAAAAACCACGTCAATTACGCAGAAGTCTTTTACAAATACTTAGTAAAAGATTGTGCCTACTTACTTATGTACAAGCATTGCTAGGTATGCAAAATTGACTAACTACTTGTAAAATTACAATTAGGATGCTTGTTATCCATGTATAATCTACATGATCAAGTTGTTGACAATTCTTGGCCAAGTATTGTTAAATTTTCCTCGTTCCCACAAGGTAATTTGCAAAACTGTGGCACAGGCATTTACGAACATAAGGTTTGTTACAATTCTTGGTTGTGACTTTGTACTATGACCTAATGCATTTGTTAAAACCTTTTCGATCTTGAGTATCCTTATATGTGTCCTCAATTAGGTAAAAAATTATAAGTAAATAATTTTTAAAATACGAAAAATTATTCTTCACAAACAGCATAATAAGGTGTCTTTACAATCATTAAACTTAAAATAATTTCATTCTTAAATTGCGATACTTCGACGGCTAAGGCTCATTTTACATTGCGGCGGAACGGAATGTCAATTTCGCCGTCAAAAAGGCGCGCTCGGTCACTGGCATGGTCACACTGCGCCTACCTTCGCGCCATTTTGCACTTGAAAAATCTCGCAAAAGCGCGAGCATTCCCGAGCATGCGCGAGAATTCGGCGAAAGACGCATGATGTGATTTTCGGCTCGCATCTAGTTTGTACATTATACAATTGACCATAAAGTTCATTACGCTATACACAATAACGTTACAAAAAATCGCTTCCATTCATTTCCGCCGCAATATAAATTGAGTATAAGTGATTGTACACGAGCCCTGTACCCCACCTGCGGTGGGGTCGGGCTCGGCCTGAGGCGCGCAGTCGGGTTCAGATTACGAGGTGCGCTTATGCTCTTCAGTGGCACAGCGATTAATACTATGGGCGCTTGATGAGGAGGTTCCAGATTCGATTCCCGATTGATGATTGATTTCCCGATTGTGAAACAAACATTTTTAAGTTGGTTCTGGTCAAGGTATTCTGGATATTGCCCTCAGTGTTATCGTTAGTCTGGTTCTTATAATATAGGAAATTTCCTAGTTTGAGACCAGAAATTTGGAGCGATTGTCTGGCATTTCTTCCCTAAATACGTCTCTTTGGCATAGCTTCCAAGAAAAAAGAATCTAACAGAGAGACTGTCGCGATACAAAAACGTTATAAGTATCTCATTTTCACTACATCGGAAAGTATGCCTTACATTTTGAACAATTGTGATATCGTGTACTCGTAATAGAGCCTCCGTATATTACCTACGTACGGTGACGTGCGGACGCTTCGGGCAAAAATTAACATAGCTCTTTAATGGCGGCTATATTGAAAAATGGCAAAAAGTAGATTTTGACTGCAAATTATTATGAAACACCCATAGAAAACCCCACATGCCAAAGAGCAAATTTTTATCAACCGTCAAAAAAGTTTGTATAGCAACCATATTGAAAAATGCACGCAAATTATTATTAAACACCTATAGGAACCTCGATAATCCAATTTTCAGTCGAATTAAAAATTCAATTCAAAATGCCTTCCATGCAAATTTTTATCTGCCGCCAAAAAGTTTGCATGGAAGCCATTTTGAAAAATGGCGTAAAATAAGTTTGGATCGTAAATTATTATCAAACACCCACATGCCGATTTTCAGTCGAATTAGAGCAAAGTTTTATCTGCCGCCAAAAAACTCTTGAATGGTAGCCATATTGAAAAATGGCGAAAAACTAAAGTTGGTTACAAATTATTATCAGGCATTCCTAAAGACCCTCACATGGCAATTTTCAAAGGGATCAGAGCAATTTTTTTTCTACCGCCAACGAACGCTTGTATTGCGGCCATATTTGAAAATGGCGAAAAACCTATTTCTGCTAAGTCTATTTCCGCAGCTATTTTTAACGAAAAAAAAGCTTGTGTGGTAGCCATATTAAAAAATGGCGAAAAAAAACTTTTGACCCCAAATTATGATTAAGGATTTTTAAAGACTTCCCGCATGCACATTTTCAGCCTGATCGAAGCAAGTTTTTCTTAGACCGCCTTTTGAGTTCGCCATCTTGAATTAATTTTGACACAGGCAGTTGACCAGTTACTCTCTATGACATTCCTTCGAGCACCTCCTACCTCTTTAATAGTTTCCGTGATGGAAGACTTTAAAATTTGTATGACGGCGTTGTTTCTTTGAATTTCGATTTTTTTTTTATACGGTGAAAATTGGCCAGGGCGTACCTCATAAAAGCGCACAAATATCTCCTCCATTATTATAGTTTTTGCAGGCACTTGATCACTCTTTCATATTTTCCACAATCAGATCTTCTCATATTTGATTTTCGCCTTGGAGCCTATCCGCGTACAACGGTATAAATATCTTTTTTCCACTATATCGGGAAGTATGGGTTCTATTTTTCTAAGTGAATCAGGATACGTAGCTTTATATAGTACATATAATAGGAGAATACATTATTTTTTAACCAATGGGTAAAGATTTGTCGATGTTTAATTTATTATAAATAAAATTGTAGAGTCAATTTTCTCAAGTGTCTGCATTTGAAGGATATGTTTAAATGAGTACTATAATTAGTACCTACTTCGACCACACACTTCGTGATAGTGGAATAACATCTGAAGCTACAGTAGGCGTGACGAAGAAATCTACAAACATTGTACCATTTCTATAAATAATATCTATAAAAATATTAATCAACCTTTGTCAAGCAATGTAGTAAATAAATAAGTATATTAGAGATTCCCGAGAAGGCGCAAGAATTCTCTGGAAGACGCGTGACCTGATATTTTGACTCTCTTATCTAGTTGTACGTTAGACTCAAATACAACTACAACACAAACATTCGCAAATTTAAATTAAAAAAATTCGTCTGCACCAATAATACTTCAATACAATGTACACTTCTGGACACATCTATTGGCCCACCTTAGAGTTTAGGTTTCGATGGCCCCTACCGAAATATGATTGCTAGATTGAACAAAAACTGTTGATGCAGTTTTAAACCTGATACATTTTACCATCTTTTTCGATCGTATTGTTTTAAATTTGAATTCAGAATACCATACGACATGGAGCTACGCCTAACAAATCGGATATGCGCCTTGTTAAAGGCAATTGATTTTTGAATAAAAACATGTTTTATCAAATAAAGGTTTAATTTAATAACGCGTGTTGCCTCCATGGGCATCTACCACAGCTCTCATACGATTAGGCATAGAGTTTATCAACCGCTCTATGAAATTTTGAGGGATCATCTCCCATTCCTCTTCTATGGCAGTTTTCAACTCCTGCATCGTCTGGGCAACTGGCTGACGAGCCCTAACACGTCTTTTTAGCTCGTCCCACATGTGCTCAATGGGGTTCATACCTGGGCTTCTGGCTGGCCAGTCCATAACTGTGATGTTCACATCCCGAAGATATTCCCAGACGATGCCGGCCGCATGGGCTCTTGCATTATCAATCATGCATAAAAAGGAAATTTGGGCCCACATAGTCCGCGTATGGTATCACGTGAGGTTCTAAGCACTCACGAATGTACCTTTCAGCATTTAATGTTGGCAGCCGTGGTCCTGTAACAACCTCAAGTTGAGTTTTGCCGCTCGCGGATATACCGCCCCAGACAGTCCATGAGCCACCGCCATAAGCAACCCTCTCTTCAAAGCAGCATTGTGCGAAACGCTCTCCCTTACGTCGGTAGACCTTCTTCCTTCCATCATTGCCATGTAACACAATTTTAGACCCATCAGAAAAGAGTACACGGCTCCAATCTTGCTGTGTCCAATTTAAATGACTGCGTGCGAAATGAAGGCGCGCTGTTCGGTGGGCTCGCGTTAGTTTGGGCCCATTAGCTGGCTTGTGTGGTACCATATCGCGTTCTTTTAACCTTCTCCGAACAGTTCGAGCGCTCACAGATACTCCGTGGAAGTCGCGAAGTTGGTTTTGTATCTCAATGGAGGTAAGGTGACGATTTCTCAAGCTGGTCGTCACGATGAATCGATCCTGCCTTTCAGTTGTGACCCGAGATCGTGGCCTTCCTTGGCGACGAACAAAGCCGCCAGTCTCTAGGTACCTCCGATAAACATTTCGGACCGCAGATCGACTTAAATTAAGTTGAGCACTCACGTTTCTTTGGCTGTGTCCGGCCTGAATAAGTGCCACAGCTTGGGCGGCGACTTCAGGTGAAGTATCCATAGATTATTGATAGAACCTCACCTTAATGTTAAGAATAAGTAATGTTTGTTGCAAAACCAAAGATATCAATCACTTTTTCAAGAATTAAATCCAAGTAAACCAATAAAACCAAGTTTTCTTAGTATTCGATTGTTTGATATCAACAAACAGGCTCCAAATTGTCTTTTGTTTCTTTAAATTCTGTGTTCGAAATTCAAAAAAAGACTATTGAATGAAATTGTGAATGTGCCAGGTTCAAAACAGCATAAAAACTTTTTGCTCGACCAAATATAAAATTTTAGCTAGGACCAAACGAAACTGAAAATACAAGGTGGGCCAATAGATGTGTCCAGAAGTGTATATTTAACTCCGGTATACCTATAGGTATACGTTTATTCAAGAGACTGGTTCTAATCATATACATATTATACTCATATGTACATACATATTATTTGTTTCATGAACAGTTCGTTAGGATATATTTTTTTATCGTCCTACTTTTTATGACTGATTTCCCTTTATAATCCACGGTTATATTTAAACTTTTAATGCAGATATATACCTAATACTGGTTCAAATGTTTAATCAAGAGTGGAATTTCATTCAGTATCCAATTTTACTCAAGTAGTAGTATAAGGTTTGCATATACAATGCCGCCATTGTATATATATATATATATATATATATATATATATAGTTTCGTTTCTAACAAAAACTTTTCATTTGAATTGGTGTGGTAAAAGATTTTTTGCAATTTCTGCCATTTCGAGTACTCTTACCTCAGTTGGTGTCATAGAGTCTATTGATCCTTACCAGTGACGGGATCGAATGGCATAAAAAAAAGTTTTGTAAAATTTGCCTTTTATCTGGCTGACTGTACCATTTTTTCAAAATCTGTGAATGCCAATCAAAATATCTCTAAAATTCATGGATAGTCTTCTAGAACCGTTTTCCTGTAACTACAACGATTAAGGTAGCTGGCCGTTGCTGCCCCGTCTCAAATTTACCACTGTATATATAGGTATATATACATATATACAGTGGTGGTCGCTTATCGTATATATTCATTTTTGCATTCTAAACATTACAATGACTATACAGAATAAGCGAATTTTATCTACAACAGGCAGCCCTATTTCTAAGTAGGGATTTCTTCCAGGCAACTTTAGGATAGAAATGTAGGAGTTGCAAATGGGGTATTCATAGATAGTTGATAAATCGGATTCGTCTTAATACCTAGTTGCTTTGATAATTACTTTTAACCTTCGAAGGTCACATGTACATCGAAATGTACAGTTAAGTAATTTTGACCCACACAATATTATTCCTATGATCACATAATCACCCAAAGTACATTATAAAAGAATATATCGAATTTAGCGCAATAGTTTATTGTATATGACCAAAGGGTGTCTTAAAATTACGTTTATCAAAAACATGTAAATATATTTTGTGCAAATTAATAACATTTGCCGTTTAGTGCGTTACCCATTGTAGTTTGTTGATTCTAAATAGATTAAGGAGTAACTAAGTATATTTTTCCCTCAGTTGCTTTTGAACAGTAGCTTGGTCGTACATACTAACACCTAGTTGACTCAGTGGAGTCAGTATTTACCCGAATGTACCGGGCAGCTTGGCGCTTTCAGAGGGCAAGCGGTGGCAGCCTGACAAGGTGTAAATGCCCATAAAACATGTTACTAGTTGTCACTTTAATGTGAACTGATAATGCAACAACTCAACAAACCAATTGTTTTCCTTTCAGCATGGCACGCAATAATTTACTTCTTAGCTGCCACATTGGGCATAATGAACTACACATTTCTACAAAACACCAAAGATTTGGTCGACGATAACTGCGTATTCTATCCCCGCAAGCTAGAGTTTCATTGGGTTCAACGTACAAATTATACTGATGTTGAAACAACTGATCAACTAAATTTGACTGACGTGACGGGGAATGATACAATAAAAAGTATAACCAACGCAAGTACAAAAAACGAAGATAACATAGGAAATATAAATTTAAATGACAATAAATACTCTACAGATGATAAAACTACAGATTTTAATACAAAAGCAGTAAGTAATTCTACTGAAGACGCTCAAAATGTGACCGCCAGAGACGATGAAGGTGACAAAGGTAGAGTTAGAAGAAACGCTCAAGAGTTTACGGAAAGTAGTAATGTTACAACGTTGGAAAGCAGAAACGCCACTTTTTTATACGGTAAGTCTTTAAAAGATGTTTTAGTCGACAATTCACTAAAATTAGTGGTTAAAATCGAGAAATTGTATCATCAAAAGTTTTTATTAGAAGAATATCACCCCATTTGACACGTGTTTTCACCCCTGTGATATGTCCTAAAATATTTTGTTTTCTTTAGGCCAACTAGAGCGATCACGATACGATCGTGGCACCATACAAGTATCTGTAAAGTTCATTCGCACGCGAGTCTGGACCATCAGATTACGACAGAGTTTGTCCATTTTGCCCATTGTGTGATTGACTGAAACATTCCTTAGTCTGTGTGATTTTTACTAACACCGTAGAATTTTAGGCAAAATTCTAACACACGAAATTAGCTTGACACTGACACATAATATCTGAACAAAGATTTGGACACAATTTTTACCAAATTTATCAAAAATCATGAAATTATGATCCAAAGACGAGAAAACCAATTGGTTGTCTCGTCTTTGTTGTGATCTTATAGGCTCGTAAACAAAAGAAATTAAAAACGCAGACTTCCGGGAGTAACCTTTTTATTAGCACCAGGGAGATCGTTCGAACATTACGAAATATTTACATATCGCTGCTTTTCAAGAGTAGTGGCCTAACCCAAAATAGTTCCTTTTTTGACTTATTACTGAGATTAATTCAGAAAATACTAAATTTTATTATGAATGGGACACCAAGCTTTTCATTTGTTAAAATAATCACATGACAACGTTGCGGTGGTCTACTATATGTCAATTTTGCGCGGTAGACACGTCTCAGTTTTTGTAAACTATGTTCCTGATAAATTCCGTGCTTTTGTGATAGGCCACTATTTTAGAAAACCATCGATACAATAAACAACTTCCAGGCACGTACTTATCCAAACGTAGATCCGTGTTGTGAAAGCTCTGTATAATCATGCCGCCAACATAATAGGTTGGGGAAAAAGTTCTTTCGTATTTCATTGGTGTAAAGTTGTATTAAAATCTCTTTGGCTGCACAGTATGTATTTGGCTGTTTTTGATACCATCAGAAGGATTACATATAAAAAAATAAAATTAAAAAAATAAAACCCGAATCCCGCCATTTTTCTTTTGTTTTTCTGCCTGCCATGATGAGTGAATTTAAAGAAAAAATTCGATACATTCTGAAGTCAATGATTCTGAAGTTTTATTTCATGAAAGGGAAAAATGCGACACAAGCCGCGAAAAAAATTTGTGACGTTTATGGACTTAACGCAGTGTCAGTAAGAGTAGCACAAAATTGGTTCAAGCGTTTTCAGTCCGGGAACTTTGATGTCAAAGATGAAGCTCGTTCTGGCCGCCCTGTCACGGATAAAGTTGATGCCATTTTTGAAAAAGTGGAGCAAGATCGACATATTAGTAGTTACAACCTTGCTGAAGAGCTAAATGTTGACCATAAAACGGTTTTAGCCCATTTGAAAAAGTCTGGGTATACAAAAAAGCTCGATGTTTGGGTACCGCACGAACTGACTGAAAGAAACCTAATAAATCGAATACACATTTGCGATTCTCTACTAAAGCGTAATGAAATAGAGCCGTTCCTAAAAAGATTGATCACTGGTGATGAAAAGTGGATTACCTATGACAAGAACGTGCGAAAAAGATCATGGTCAAAGGTTGGTCAAGCTCCACAGACCGTAGCAAAACCCGGATTAACTCGCAATAAGGTAATGCTTTGTGTCTGGTGGGATTGGAAGGGTATAGTTCATTATGAGCTTTTACCGCCAGGCAAAACTATCGATTCCAATCTCTACTGCCAACAGCTTATGAGACTCGAGCAAGAAATACAGAAAAAACGGCCGGAATTGATCAACAGAAAGGGTGTGGTTTTTCATCACGATAACGCCAAACCACACACATCTTTAGCCACTCAGCAAAAATTGAGAGAGCTTGGTTGGGAAGTGTTAATGCATCCGCCATATAGTCCTGACCTTGCACCCTCAGATTTCCACCTGTTTCGGTCTCTTCAGAATTCTTTGGGTAGTACTAAGTTAACATCACGAGAGGACTGTCAAAACTACTTGTCCCAGTTTTTTGACCAGAAACCCCAAAATTTCTACAGCAATGGGATAATGTCACTACCTACAAAATGGCGACAAGTTGTCGAACAAAATGGCACATATATATTATAACTAAATGTAAATAAATAATTTTATAAAATGTATTGAATTTCTATATAAAATACGAAAAGACTTTTTCCCCAACCTAATATAAGATCATTGCATGCCGAATATAATTGCACGCGTCCAAATTGTTACTGCGACCAATAGATATGCAATGAAAAAACATGCATCCTCAATTATTTCATTCCATTTCACAGGAAATACAACCCATAGACGAGTGTTAGACACAACTCGCACTTTATTTGCTAAGGATAGCGAATGCCAATTTGCTGAGTACATGCCTCTACTGGCCACGGTGTTCGCTTTTGTATGGGCTACGCTCTTCATCGTATGCCCTGGAGGCGGCCGTAGTAGAAGCGGGTAAGCATTACTGGCATTACTTAAAATGTATAAAGTATATTTTTATGAGGACATTTGGCTATTAGGTCAACTATATTAACTAACCTACCTACTTTAACAACCTTATCCACCATTGGAATTTTTGCAAAGACATGTGTACGCTAACGCTTCTATTTGTTACAAAAAGGGTCACAACCCTTCGTCTTATCCTCCGTATCGTATGATATGACTCTTGTAATGTATTTTTAATGTACCTGTGTCGTCTGTGTATTTGTACCTACAAAGAAAAGCATTACAACAGTCGTAAAGTAGAAAAAAATAAGTTACTAATTATGCTAATTACGTATGACGTGTACCTATAAGAATTATTCACATTTTTTTAGATTGCAGCAGCCTTGGCGAATTCTGGTTCCAGCACTGGTGTTTTCTGTCGTGATGGTTGGTCTGACCGGTCATAGCTTCGTCAAGACCAACGGGGGCCTGCAAGCCTTTTGTACAGCCTTCTATAACAACACTAATGCAACAACGTAGGTACAAATTAAGATCGTAAAACGAATAAATATTTTTTACTACATTTGAGTATGCCAGTGTCAAAATGCTTGCAGTAGGTAGGTATGCTGATTACTTATTTTTAGCAAATCCATGTGTGTACTTTTAGTATTTTGTTAATATGGTAGGTGGGAGATACCTAAAATAAACAATCTGTCAAAATTCTTTGTTAAATTGTACCTTACCTCCTTTTCTTAGCTTCTAGCATTGAGTACTTTGGTTATGTACCTACTCAATAACTTCAAGCGACAGTACACTGATTTAAACCTTCACGATTTTTACACATTATTCGATTTTAAAAATCGGGACTTAATCGTGTATAAACATATATTTTACCTCGACGTTTCGGATATGTTGCAACGACCATAGTCTCGAAGGGACTGCCCTTTGAGAGATATCTCAAATACCTACGATTTTTTAAATCAAATAATTCAAGCGACAGCTCGTTTAGCTCAGCTGTGACTGGACCTAGTTAATAAATACTACAACATTCAATGTCACCAGTTGCTCATCAGTCGATCAACTGATTGAAGACGCGTGGAACACAACGTGGGGAATGGGAGGACGCATATCGGCCACGAGGGCCGCCTCGGCCGGAGTCTGGGCGCTGTGGGCCGTGGCTGCGGCGGTGCTGCTGGCACGCTGTCTCGCTGCGCCCGATTTTGCTGTCAGGAAAACTGGAGTATTCCTTGTGGATCCAAAACAGGTTTGCAAACAGATTTACTTATATGTATATTACTTATGCAATCACTCACTTAAGCTTTCAGTACCATGAAATGAAAGTAAGTTAACATCTTGTAATAACAATAAATTTACAAACAGAAAATCATACCCCATCTTCGAAAATCACCTCGACACTCGCAACGGTCCACAAACAGTTCACCCAACAAGAGAGACGTAGCCTCGGTGAAGTCTGAGCCCACGATTACCACTGAGTTGGTGACTGCTTCTATCGAACACGAGCCAAAGTCTGAACCCACCTCATTGTACGTTTCACCTATAAAATTGGAAACTTCGCCGAATAAAAAAGATAGAGAAGAGGCTATTGAAATGACTTATAGCCCGAGAGAACTGGACGAACATCGCTGAAAGCTGAAGACTCGTGTGGCTAGAATGGAAAATGAACTATGTTGTATTTAGGTACATGTTGCTTAAGTGAGCACGACTTACACCCTACAGTATAGGTACATATTATCACTTTTCGACAAAATCCTGTGCGAACGACGAAAGTTTTCGAATTTTTTCAATATAGAATTGTATACCTCTCGCTAGCGCCCGCTGTGGCAGTAGCCTAAAATTGGACTCACGTAGATGTCTATGAAATTAAAAATTCCCTTTTTAGCTCACAACATTACAATCATTGTTATCATGATAAAGAAAACATATAAGTCAACGTATATTGCATTTCTGAACAATTTGTAATAAAAATACACAATTTTATTATTATAGGTTTTTATTGACGTTACACATTAATTTTAATATTAAAACTAGATACTTATTAAGTTTATACCTACTTATTAAGTTTTAATAAAGTTAACAATTCTACCAATTTGACGTTTTTTTTTTCATATAAAATAATAACTATATTTATAATATTATTATTAAATTTGGTCCGTAAGGACAGCGTGTTCGTTGAAGGATTTTACAGTAGATAAAATAAAAATATTTAAAATGTAAGATTAGATGTTTGTTATGATATTATCTAAATAGAATAAAATTCTATTTATCTTATTAATATTTGGTACTGTAAGCTTGGACGTAGCTCATGTTGCGTAACGAGAGGTATTTTTATAAATATGAACTGGGATAATCTTCACAACTTGGTATTTATTGTATTTTTTACATATTTTCTTATTGAGGTTACATCTCGAACTATCAAGACGTTCTATTCTTTCTAATCTCCTATTTCAAAACAAATTCTAAATACAAAACTATATTCACTCAGCCAGTAATTCTACTTAGAGTAGAGCCTAGACTACAGTACGCTGTTGTATCTTTTCTGTGTTGTTCGGCCAACGGTGGCGGTCAGTGGGCCGCAGTACTCCAGACCCGTGTAGGTGTACGGGCGCTGATGATGCGCCAGTCGACAGCGTGGGTGGTCTCCGGTCGTTGGGACTGTTGGCGTAGCTCTTTGATGCGGCACTGAAGACATCAGTGTATTGTCATTTTCGTGACAGGGCGTAATCGTAAAATGCAGTAATGTTGCTTGCACTCGTTTACTGTCGCTTCGACTCCACTGTGATTAAGTTGTCTGTGTACGTAATCTATGTACAACTTTACAGCTAGTTATTCCCGTCTAGTACTGCAGCTCGATTCTGTGAGTCGGTGATATCCGCTGCGGCGTTGATTCGTGTCTTTAGTATTATAATTCCGTTGACAAGTTCGACCGCCAGGGAGCGCAGTCGACTGTGCGTAGACGGAGGCTTGTTATTTCGTAAGTCGGGTAGCACTTCGTAGACGGCTTCATGCAGGCTAGCACACATTCTAGTGTTCTCGCTCGCGGTTTCGGCGCGTCGTGTCTTCGGCTTTTTGACCACACTGGATCGTTCTGTTTGTTCATCAGCGTGCGTTTGTAGCGTGCCTTAGCTCGGCGGGGACGGAATAGGTCCATGTGTTGTAAGACTCTGCTCAGGCGGAGGTCCATGAGTTATTAGGAGTGAGTAGGTGCCAGTTGTCTTGACCGATTAGCACCGTCTGTTGCGCTGATTTGTACTTTAATTGTTCTTCTATGCCACGGAGATGCTCGCAGGCTCGGAGATCATCTTTTCTTATCGTCTGTGGTGACAAGCAAAGTTCCTCTATGGTACGGATGCGAATGGTGTACTGTCGATTCGCGCCGCGTATGTTGAGTGCTACCCGGCGAGACTTGGATGCGTCGAAGTTCTCGTGCGTGATAGCTTCTATTTGTAAAAGTTCTATGGGGCCTTCCAGGCCCGCCTCCTGGGCCACGTCCTCCCGAATGAGTATCACCGTCGAGCCGTCGTCAAGTAGTGCGTAAGTATGTACTACTCCCGCCGGTCCCAATATGTCGAAGGGTAGGATCTTCAAGTAGGCTCGTGACTGTCTGGGTGCCCATGTTGATGAGACTGTTTCAGTAGTCGCCTCTTCAGACTTCTTGTGGTGAAGTAGTTTGTGGTGAGAATACTCGCAGCCGTCTTGTCCGCAGTTGACGCGTTTGCAGAAATGTGTCTTGCTTCGGTAACGTAGACAGCGGAAACATAGCCGCAGGTTCTTGGCTGTGTTCCATCTGGTGTTGACGTTGCTGTCTATGAACTTCTGACATTTGTTGATGTTGTGTTCGACGGCTCCGCAGCAGGCGCATTTGTTGACTGGCTTCTATGTTGCTGTGAAGGCCCTTTGTGTCTTCTTCACGTTGAGCGGCGGCAGAATGTCGACGTTCTCCAGGGGGGCGTAGGAAGCGCAGTAGTCTGTTTCGCGCTGGAGGAAGATCGCTAGCATCATCAGTTCTGGTGTGCCGTCGCGTTGTGTGGTGAGGTAGTCGAACCATCTGTAGCGTAGTGACGGTGTGAGTTTCTCTAGCATCGTCTTCGTTGTCTCGGGGCTGAAGAGGCATTGGGCGCGGTTGAGCACCTTGAGTGTAGCTGTTGCGTTGGCTGCATGGCAGGCGAAGGCGCATATGTCGCGCGGTGAATCGGTGAGGCGTGGTAGTGTTCGGAGTCGTTCTAATTCGGCAAGGGCAATCGAGTCGGGTCGTCCGAAGCGTGTCTCGAGCGTTTTCATGATGTATTAAACAGTCTTTTAAGCGGCGGGAGTCAATATTTATGTTTTATTTTCACTTAAATCATATTATCTTCTATCACTTTGAACAATAACTTTGAATTCATAATTAGTGGAATTATCAGGATAAAGTCTTTTGTAAATTTGGTTTAAAATAAGGAATATAGTCCTAACTTTCTTCATCATTATTTCTTTCTTCGTTTTTTCTTCATAATATACTTAAAATAAAAATAATCTTTGTAAAAACTATACACGTAAAACCCGCCACAAAAAAAGTTAAAGGATCTACGGGATACAACTGTAGTCTACAGCCAGGAAAATAAATATGGTATGTATTTTTAGTACCTACCTATCACAAAATTTCCATTTATTTCGAAGAAGCGTCACACGTAACGACTTGCTACATAAAATATGAACTTTTCCCATGTGCTATTACAGCGCGCTGCGTACACAGCACGGCGAATAACATAATATGCTAACCAGATTGAGGAGAGATTATCTATTTTTTAACCTTAAAATCTTATCTCTTGTTATATCATTACGAGTATTATTATTATTATATTATTATTATCTCTTCTGCTCCTAATCAGACTGATCTACAGATTGCAGATCTTCAAAAGAATAAATTGCAATAAATTGCGAATAAATTGAAGCAGGCAATAAAATAACCTTAAGTTCTTCATCTCTCCTACTTATCGTCTCAGACCCTGATCGACTGATTGCAGATATTCCAAGACAATGAAATAAATGCGTATAAATAGAAATAGGCAATAAAATTTTCTTTTTTCTTATTATAAGTATTTAAAAACAAATTTATTAAAGACTAAGAATACGAAAAGAAAAAGTTATAAAATTTACTAAAAAAACACTACTTTAATTTTAATATACGACGAAGAAGATAAAAAAGGAGAATTTATAAAAAAAACAATTGTTAAACTACTCATGAAAACAAGGCAGTATGATCTTGGACCCTGAAAATAGTAAACGTCAAAGTCAAATTTCAAAACGTACATTTGGTTCTGTCAAACTCAGCGATCTAATTATCAATTAAAAATAAACATTATTCTGAAATGTGAATACTTTAATTCATGTGAAACATAAATAATTAAATAATATGTTCAGACAGGTAAATAGACTTTTTGCACAAACATGTATAGTGCGCGGGATATTACAACACTCGCGCAATGAGTTTTGCTCAACAGCATTAGTGCAACTACGGAGTAAAAAATTGCTGAAAGTTTCTGGTGCAGATGCATCAGATTTCCTGCAAGGGCTTATTACCAATGATATGGGGCATTTCAACGATGGTGCTAAGTGTATGTACGCTATGTTTCTTAACAACAAAGGTCGGGTGTTGTACGACAGCCTGATTTACAAATGGGATGAAAATTCATTTCTCTTAGAATGCCAAAGAAGCGTATTTGATTCATTATTAAGGCATTTAAGTCTGTACAAACTTAAACGAAATATATTGTTTGATGATGCCAGTGCGGGTTATGACGTTTGGACGCTCATATCAACAGTTAACACACCACTGCCAGAGATTACATTTGACCCTAAAAGTCACATAAACCTCTTTGCAGACCCCAGACTAAAAGAGCTAGGTTGTAGACTCATAACTATAAATTCACTAGATGCGGCAACTTTAACAGAGTTATTTGGGAAAAATGTTATACTCAAGGATGAGGATGTGTACAGATATGCGAGATATAAGCTTGGAGTTGGCGAGGGTCCTGATGAATTGCCCCCTGGAGCATGCTTCCCCTTAGAAGTTAATTGTGATTATTTACATGGAGTAAGCTTTCATAAGGGCTGTTATGTTGGCCAAGAGCTGACAGCACGGATTCACCACACAGGAGTAGTAAGAAAAAGATTGATGCCACTCAGATTCATAGAACAAATTGGTGTTCTTGAAAATATAGATAAAGAAGAAGCTATAGTACCGGCAAGAAATTCTAAGGGTAAAATAGGAGTGTTAAGGGGATTTGTACAAGATTTTGGTATAGGTTTACTTAGAATCAAAGATGCTATTGAAGCAGGCACTGTTAAAATGAGTAATTATACAGCTGAAGTTATTAAACCATCATGGTGGCCAGTAGAGGCTCCAAAAGAGAAAATTAATGTCACTTAATATGAATAAACATTGTTGGTTTTTTACATGTATGTATTTTAGGAAGGTTCTTTTAGATATATGAGCCTTATAAATTGTAAATTTAATTTTGTTCACTCATTGTTCCAGAAAAATGGAAGATACTAAAAAAGATGAACCTGTGCACATTGTCTATGACTTCCATTGCTCTGCTTGTGGTATTTATGAGAAGGCACATTATAAAGGAATTAGTCCTCCATTCTCAAGAAATGTGGAGCTCAAATACCCCAGTTATGTAATGAAAGACCCTTTCAGTCCACCTGGAAAAGGAGAAATATTGGTGCTTGGTGCAGATTGTAGTTTATGTCATAAAACTGTATGCATAAACAAAGAGTGTAGTCTGTTCTTCCATAAAAGTTATTGTTTAAATTGTGCACATAAAAATATTGATCAATTTCCAGCTGAAATTAAAGTCAGACTTTTACAAAAACTAAAGTAGGAGTAACTTATCTGTATTAAAATGTGTAATAAAAATTGTCTTCACTTATAACATTTTAAAAAGTTCTTGTTTGGGTTTAAATAAAAAGTTGAAGTTTATAAAATACTGTTTACTTTGGCTTTCCAGTCCGATTTACAGTATTTTAAATTAAATTTCACAAATTAAAAATTCAATAACACAGTTAAATTTGACTGAAACTCCAGTTCCAGTAACATAGAGGGATGTATAATACATGAACATTTATATTTATTTTACAAGCACATAACGAAATGGGATATACTGATATAGCATTTGCAGAACACTTACAGTTACTCCACATTCCACTGGAAATGTAAATATAGTCTTAAAATTAATAAAAGATAAATTACAGCATAGTTATAATTAAGGTATATATTAATAAGCTCTAAATGAGGACAAAATTAAATATACATTTTGTCTCCAACACAGTCACTCGAATCAGATTGATAGCACCACTTTACATAACCTTAGAGAACCCTTTAGTGACTGTCCACAACATTCATAAACACATCATAGGCCTTTTACATAACTTCATATACAATTTGCAAAACATAAAAAGAGCTGAAAATTGAATGATAAACAGTTAACAACCCTTTTCATTGCTCCATACAGTTCTACTGCAAATCAGGTTTTGTACAGTTAAGAGCACATCAAGCTTGACACTTAGGACTGTTCTTATCGCAAGTGGTGTATAACTGAATTTAAATCTTAAGTATCAAGGCAGACATGGTCTTCACCCCTTACAAGGACTGTTAGTCAGATATACAACAATGAATCATACAAAATATTGAAAAATTACCATAATATTAAACAATCTGCACTTCGATAGACATTATTGCTTCTTATACAAAGTTGACACATACATTTATAATTCATATCTCATAGCTACAAAAACAAAAAAAATATGTATATCTCGTGGAACAAAATTTACGCACATGTAACTTTCAAAGCAGTACGAATTTTATTTTATGCCACGCATTCTCTTAGTAAGTTTCTGTTTCGCGAGATATACAACGACATGGACAAGTACATTCATAAAATGGTTCCTACTTTATCATTGCACAACGCACTAACTGGTTGCCTACATTTATAAAAAGACATTACAGCATATTATTTTTCATTCTAGTTTTCCAAAACTTTTGAAGGGTTGTAGTTTTTTGTTTCACTGTTATTCACGAGTGTAATCACCAGATAAAATTTTATTCAATAATAAATTAGGGCCTACATAATATGAAAATCGGAACCTATGTGAACGACATGCAACGTTTACCTCCCTTATTTATAATTTCATTAATTTGTGATGCATGAAATAGTGAAGTCACATCTATAAAGATATAAAATGGACATGTTTCTTCTATAAACGGGGCATACATTTTATATACATCGATTATATTTAACACCAACTAGCTTGCGAGAATTACTTATGCATATTGGGCAGTGTGTCGACAAGGAGCATTATTTAGTTTATTAAAACAACTCACTTACAGATGTTAATTTCTTACTGTTGCTTGTCAACTTTGGTATCTTTTAGTAAAGTTTTTTCAGTAAACTTATGACATATTACCTTAACTCTGAGTATAGTATATGATAAGATTTGCCCTTAAAATCAACAAGAGAAGCCAATAAATGCAAAGCTTTCTTTAACATCAAAACAAAAATTGGAGAATGTACTTGATTTGTACTGCAAGTACTCAGGTTTTTCTATCCTTTTTATTCAGTTAAATATGCAAGCACACTCTCCCATAAGTTGTTAAGCAGGTACATGTAAAATATATGATTCGTAGAAGGTTCTTATAAATGACAAACTAAATATTTTACATGGCTACTGGCCTAATTAAAACGCTCGCAAAGCAAAGTACAAAGCCTTGGACGGGACTTTTTTAACTTACGCTTTTTAATTAATTTTTGATATATTATTCATCATTGAGAATAAAGATTAGGTTAAATATCGACATATCTAAATAATGTTTCAAGTTTCCAAAAATTGCAAGTCTATCATACGGAAATTCAATCGTTCATTTTTTAAATTCTGAAATATAATTATTTGGTTTATTAACAATCATACTATTTCTTCTTCTTTTAAATGTTATGGCTCCATCGAAATAATCAATGATTTTGCCAATGTCAAGTAAAAATAACTATGTACGGTAGTTTAACATTATTATAAAAATTATACAAAAAATGGCGATTTCGCCAATGTCCTGTGAGAATATTTTTATTGACTTGAATCATACTATTTGAAATGTAAGATTCAAAATATTTGACGTGGTAAAGTTTTGATATATTGACATTTGAAATTTAGAACAAACCCACTGAGAACACCAAATTGGGACCATTATTGTCTTTACAAAATTATATAAAACTTGAAACAAGCTTACAAATTCAAGTATATTGAATGCATACATTCACGACACGGTGTTAGACAAGTGTTGTATTAAAACACTATAATTGTTAAGCATATTGTGATGATTGTGGTTTTTGGAATGTTCAATTTGGCAGCTTATACATTTCATGAGAGGGATGTAGATAAAGAAAGACAAGTACAGTCATCGCTGTTCTTTCATCATTGAATCTTTAGTAATGAGAGCATTGACTTACAAATAAATGGACGACGGGTCTAATACAAAAACTACGAAAAAAATGTCCCAAGTCAACGAAATCGTAAACGTAGTGACATGTAAAGGAATATGAAAAAGCTAAAACGTTGAATTTTAATTGTAATGTCATCAAAGTACTGTCTAATTTTGCTTGCTTCGCTGTCAGTCGAACAAACGAAGACTAAAGCGTGAATGACGCTCTGTATACGATTTTAACGCCCTATAAGTTCGGACACTTTTTAGCCCGGACCCGACGTCCATATAATTGTAAGTCAATGAATGAAGGCTACTTCTGAAACTTCGACTCAAGACGGTTAAATGTCACAAGGTAATAGAGAAATGTCATATTGTTACACAATCATACAAATAACATCAGTTTTAATAATGAATTAATCATTGTATATACAATTCAATAAAAAAGAAATTAGTTCAAATAAAAGATAGGGGGTATATGGGGTGACATGACTTTGCGACATAAGTAATTGTTAATGCAATTGTGAAATGATCATTCTTTTATATTTATTTTTTAAATTGAAATTGATGTCACTGTCAAGAAACCAACTAAACAGGTAGCCAATCGGTGCTACCTGAATACCGAAGAAGAGTAATAAAAAACGTCTAGTACTCTTTTGACAGAAAAAAAATTGCTCCCATTGCTTTAGATAGCTTAAATCAGCGAGTGAATTAGAAATTATGCATATGATCAATATTAACTTCAAGGAATATACACGTGTTAATATAGGTCAAGACCAACAACATTTTCATATACCATTTCTATGGAATTAGAAGAAAAAAAATCTAGTTATATGGAAATCAGTTCAAACACTGCCTAAACAGAATGAAATCTTTTCAAAATTCGCCCGAATAGTTAGAAACCCTCAATACTTAAAAAACATCTTTCTTTTATAGCAGAAACCACAATGAGATCGCAGCGGGGTCCATAAAGAGGTTCCATTAAAAAAATAAATGTCAGTTTGGCATTGTAACTTTTTACACATCGCACTGGACAACTAACATAGTATTATCTCAAAAATTGCGTTATATTATATTTTACCTCAAAATTGCGTTATATTAATAATTTATCTGCAAAATTTCTGCTGTAATGACGTGTCATTCACATACGATTTAATTTCAAAGTGACAGGACAACACTGTCGCTTTGAAACTAAATAGGTAATATTAATATAACTTAAAGCCGTTTTGAGATGATACTATGATAATACTATTAGTTGTCATGTGCGACATATTATTTTAAGACACAAATGTGATTTATTTTATTATGTAATTACACGATAACCTCCGTGATCGAGGAAATTAGTATTCCAAATGAACAAATACGAGACCCCAGAGTGATTTTTTAATTCCACAAAAAACTGCTTTGGGAGTTAGTGTTTTTTATTACACCACTGACATTCTCCATATATTGTTGTTGTTGACCTTAGCTTTACAAAATACCATTTTCACTTCATCTAATTAGTATTATTCCTTTTTTAAATTTTTAGGTATCTCCTAGAAACAAAAAAGAGAAAGTTTATTTGTGGAGAATAAATATCAATTAGACAATGGATTCTGCTTCAAATCGGTCCTCTAGAGCAATACTAATACAATGCACCTGGTATGTCAACGCAATTTAGGCTTATTCTCTTGTTAAATATTATTGTGATCTGCAAATTCCCTTAGTTAGTATACAGAAAATCTTGTTTGAATATGAAACTCCCCGATTTAAAAGCTAAGTGAATGAACTCTACTATCAAAGTGTTACAAGCTATTCAGTATAAAATATCAATACAGATCCTGCGAGCACGAAGACACACGCGATGATATCACACACAATGAGCACTAATCGTCAAAGATCGATAGCCCACAGTAAATATTGAAATATGTCCTATGAGTCTGGCGTGTGTGTATGGGCAGCTGCAGCGGCGGTCAAGTCCTGCGCCGCAGTGCTTAATAACGCACGCAATTCTGAAGGGCGTAGTGTCCGGTTTTCATCTTCCGATTGGTCAGAATGACCTAGTTCGTCGGGTTGTTCGTCCGCGGAGCTGCCTTCGGGCGTATGACATCGAGCAGCTTCGGTCGCTGGCTCGGTTGGTGTTTCGGGCTCAGACGTGTCCTCCTCTGTTGGTTAGAAACAAATTACGCACAGGAATAAAGCAACTCCTGGATATCAAATTCATAGGCATAAGAAAGGAGCTTTGTTACCTTGGACATCCCAAGTAGCACACTCAGTAGAGGTCCATACCAATTTATCTAAACTGAATCTTATGATTGTCTACATAATGATTTATTACTGAATAAGGTCAATAAATATTCAGAAGATTTACTTGCTCCTATGGTTGATTAATAACTATGTTCCTCAACATGTAATGTGACTATAAAATTATGTCTTACCCGTCCGATGCTGCAGTCGTTGCTGCAACGTCAGCGCAGCCCTCTGCATGGCCCTCGCCGCATTAGGCGACAATCGCCCTCGAGACGACAATATCAGTAATGCTCTCACAGGGCCCAATAGCGTGTTCAACGGCGCTCTAGACGCTGAGCTGCACAATTCTTCTGATAACGGGTCTAGGGCGCCAGCCGCGCCGCCACCGGCCAGCTACGAGAATAAATTATAGAATGTGATACCTAATGATCATAATCCTATAGTAACACAGTTTTCTTTGACGGTTAAGTGTCATCATTAATTAATTAAAGTAATGTAAACATAAAATAATTTCATTGTTTGCGACAATTTGGCGCATATATGTAAATAATAGGTTATTTAATAAGATTCATGTATGTATTTAGGTTAATATTTTATACAGAAATAAATTTATCTTTATCTTTATCTTTATCTTATCATGTCAATAATAGCACTTTAAAATATTTCATAAGGCTTTATAGAGTAAAATAGTTCAAAATATAGTAAGGACCATCTATTGATCACCGCGATAACAACAATCACGTAAACAACAAATGTAAATAATTAAAAGTGACCTAAATAAAAATTGGCTTTCCTTTTTGTGTTGCTGCTACCATGTGCAGATAAACCGCACACATCAACTCTTGTTTAATTTACCTGTATTTCTTTTAATTAGGCACTTCACTTCGCATCATAGCCTTCATAGTGGAAAAAAGGATTGAAGGGTTATTTATTATACTGACATGACGAGTGACAACTGTCTCGGTGTGAAGTAACATCTCACCTTGAAAAGGATGTCAAGCTTCCTGGTTGCATTTCTGGCCATGGATTCTATGCATCTGCTGAAGAACAGACTGCACTAGTTCATTCCAAGTAGCTGGCGATGGTCGGTTATCGATATGGATATATCGCAAACAGTCGGAGTCAGGTCAAAGGGACTCGATTTCGTGGAAAATAGACACGCCTGCGTTTCAGAACGTTCCATTTTATAACTTTGGCATCACCCCAATCAGAGACAACCGAAGTGTCAAATCCAAACGACTAATCATAGACTCTGGACAAGACTGGATTTCTTTTCCGCTTACCTTTGCATTGATCAAGTACCTATCTACAGGGTGACTGGTTGAACGAAATAAATATTTAAAGAGATGAATGAGTAGCTGATACCCATCCCGAATATGTAAAAATAACACGACTATGTAAAAAAAAATATTAAACATTTTTATTTAAAGAAAACACTGGCTCTAACATTTTGTATTACTCTGCGCGTGACACCGCGTTCGTCAAAACAAAATCTTCTGCGCATGTACATTAGACACCCCCGCCACTACTCGTTGAAGGCCGCTTGCGCCGGCTACCCCAATCCCGCCCGCGCGTCCCGGCGCCGTCCGCCGGGTTAGTTCGCTTACGCCCTTCTGTAAGTCAGGACGTTGTGATTTTGCGATTAAACGCACGCGCCGCCGCCGCCGCGCCGATCTTTGTTTTCCGTGATACATCGGTCTATTCAACTGTGTAATTCCGTGGAGTGCAGTGACACATAACGATGCCTTATCACTACACAAATGAGGAGTACTGGGACATGATACGGTGTTATGTTATGGCAAATGATGTAGTTAGTGGTGCTAGGGACCTGTACCGTGAAATGTTCCCTAATCGGCGAGTTCCATCCTACACTTTAATGTTTAGGACTCAATTTTCGTTTGAGGACTTTTGGGCAGTTCACTGTGCCCTCGCATGCTCAAGGGCGAGGAAGGGATCCGTATCCAGTGGACCTACAAGAAGCGATTTTTGAATACTTTGAGCATGACCCACGCCGGAGTACTCGAAATGCAGCAAGACGATTCGGAGTGTCACAATGGACAGTGTGGAAACTCTTACACAGAGACGGTCTTCACCCGTACATTGTTAAGATTGCTGTAAATTTGTAAATTTAATCAAAATTAATTATTGTAAACAGGTATGATTCCATTTTTTAAATACGCCAAAAATACCAAACCATGCTCATACCTACTAGCTTAGTTTGTGTTTTACAACTGCCTAAAATATTGTGTACTTTAAAAAATAATTTATCGTAGTTTAATTGGTATTTTTGCCTGTCCTAAGCCAAAATCAAAGTATGAAGGGAAAATGGAATTATTTTTAAAACATTTTAAGCGAGAGAGGCTTGACACGCGCTCGTAGCGCGGGGCGCGGCGCGGCTGCGGGCGGTTCATTTTCCTAACAATCAGCTGTTCGTAGAGTAGCTCAAACGAACAGAGTATTAGTATTTGTAAAATGGTACGATATTTTTTTTTATAATGTTTTGGGGCGATATTTTTACATATTCGGGATGGGTATCAGCTACTCATTCGCCACTTTAAATATTTATTTCGTTCAACCAGTCACCCTGTATAACTGTGCTGTAATCAGTATACCTGAAGGTACCTGGAATTAACATATGGTTGATATGAGGCAAAAAGACGCACGACTGACGCACTCCGAAACTCTATCGCTCAATGTAGTGTAGTAAGATCGAATCGAACGCTCACTCAAAAAATCCGAGATCCAATTGCAAAGGTCATTGGGCAGCCCATAAGAGTGAAGCTTGCCTAAGGTTTGCATGCCAGATATTGTCAAAGGCTTTAGAAATATTCCAAGACATTGCAAGTGCTACGCCTTCCTCTTCCTCGGCTCGCTCCACATGTGCAACGCATACATAAGAAGATCATCATCATCCATCAGGCACAGAGCACATGCTTCCACGACCTGAGAACAGGAGACAACTCAGGCACATATTTACGCAGGACTATTGCTGGAATTCCATTTGGTCCGCTAGCTTTATTCACGTTTAGACTCCGCTGAGTTCTGAATAGATCTTTTTGGCATGACGCAGACACCTATTCTCTGCAAAAAGATTCGCCTTCTCTTCTGCAGTATGGGTCAGCAAGCCGTCCAGCCTCAGCAGTGGTGGTAAAGAAGGACACCTTAGTTTGGGACAACTTTGGCCAGGGACCAAAAGGACTTACTACCTTCTGGAAAAAAAGCAAACTTAGCCCCTATACGGCGCACATGGTCGAACTTGGCTGGGCATAAAACTCATTTGTATGTCTTTCTTATTACATTCTTCAATTTTAGAGCATTCGGAGTTTTGGGCAGTCGAGCATACGCTGTTTTTGTACTTCAGTACAACTACAATCAACGCTAAAACATGGACGAGCTTGGGGTCTATTGGGTACATCAGAGGATGGTATGTAATACTCCACACCTAAACACAAGACTTCGACTACAGCATCAGCACAGCTCGACGAGTTCCCTGAACTAAAGCAAGCCTGTCAGCACATTGCGTCCCAATCTGCTAACCTGTTTCGCCACAACCGTCTCATACCGCCCTCTGACCGGGTGGGGAGAGGTTTCAAAAGACAATAGACAGAGCAATTAGTCGTATGACACTTAACATCTGGAATCCTGATGGCGCTACTGACAAGCTGGGAAAGGCTTAGCGTCAAAGCAAATTTTCGCGTCTGTCTCCCAGCATAATTAGGTCATTTGGTATGGGCACAAGCATTCTTTCATTCCCCAGAATAACTAGATGCGCCGCTGGGTAACTATGATGAACATTATCAGACTTCTTCCTCAGATGTTGGAACATCTTGAACAGAGAATCAGACTGAAAACGAAGATGTTTAATTGCTTATCTTTAAAATATGTATATATTTTTTACGGTATTCGTATTGCTGTTGATTTTTTATTATAATTCGAGACGTCATTGATCTCATTACATGTGAATTCTATAAAAAATAATTTACAAAACACTAACTTTTTTCATGATATATAAGTGCGCATTTGACCTCCATCTCACCTGATTGAAAGTGACGATGAGGTCGACGGTAGAGCATGTACATCTAAATAGTGCCTATTTAAAGGCTCTCGCGTTGTAAAGGCTCAAGTTATAGTGTTCAGGGGGAATAAGTCTGCAGGCAGGCAATTCCACTCCATAGCCGTTCGCCATATAAATGTAGAAGCGTAACGCTTCGAGCGAATCTTTGGAATATCCACAACATAGGGGTGGAACCCAAGCCTACACCTGGTCCCCCAGTGATGGAAAGGAGAAGGTGGAAAACCATTTGGCAAGTCGACTGCGTCGGGGGGGTGATGACTAGGCACGGTCGCAGCTAACCACCATTTGTTATATCTTTAGCACCACCTAGGGTTCAGTTGTAGGGTCTCGAGGGTAAACCTACGAAAGCGAGCAACATCAACCCCCAAACTTGATGTTTTGTAGTTTTCTGACGCTTTTAAACAATTATTATTTGGGTGACAATGGAAAAATATCCGAAAAAACCGGGTAACCGGTTAACCGAGACTTAATAACCGAAAAAACCGGTTTTCAAAATCACTCGGTTTTTGCATGCCCTAGTGACAAATACGTTGAACGGTAACACAATATTCTCCATTTCAATAACATATTAAAGACGCATTAACGTCTATATACGTCGTGAATAGTGTCGAGTGTCACCAGGGGGTCTACTGCCGATCTCTGTCCGACATCCGTCCGAAAGAATTACTGCCAAATAAGCAATACTTCACCAAATGAAAAGACGCGTGATGCGAATGAAGCTTCATACTGGACACTTGTCTTTTAATTTTGTCGAATATTACTTATTTGACAGTAATTGTTTCGGACGGAGATCGAGAGTAACCCCCCAGAATACAATTGTATACAAATCACCTGGAACAAAGTGCTGATATTTGATTGATTTCGATTGCTTGTATAATGAAGAAATAATCATATCGTCCATTGACTTACAAATAAATGGACGACGGGTCTAATACAAAAACCACGAAAAAAATGTCCCAAGTCAACCTATTTAAACGTAGTGACATGTAAAGGAATATGAAAAAGCTAAAACGTTGAATATAAATTGTGATGTCATCGCAGTACTGTCTAATTTTGCTTGCTTCGCTGTCAGTCCAAACAAACGAAGACTAAAGCGTGAATGACGCTCTGTATACGATTTTAACGCCCTATTAGTTCGGACACTTTTTAGCGCGGACCCGACGTCCATATAATTGTAAGTCAATGATTTCGTCAATCAAAAATAATAAATACAATATTATGTCTTTTAAACGACAATAACGTTCACTTTTTACATTTAAGTTTAAAAAACGATACATCTTTAAAAAAAGGCCTTTTTATTTATCTTGAAGGTGCTAAATAAATAAAAAATACTTGGTAGGTCTAAACGTTACTATTGTATATAATATGATTATAAATTTGCTACGCTGAATTATCATGTTTATGATCTGTGTGTTGGTATGATAATAGCGTACCTTTGGATAATAATGTTGCATGAATTGGAAGATGGCCGGATCCTCCAACGACTCGCGTTCGTCCAGCAATATTGCGTCCACATATTCCGTCACCACACTGCATTCCAGCAGCATTTCTTCCATCTTTGCATCAGCCTAGAACGATGACGCATTTATTGTAATATAATCCGAATACAGTCTTGCCAAAAACAAAGTAATTAATAATATAGTAAATGAATGATAACAAAGGTAAGGGGGACTGAAAAATGCTCTGAATTACTTCCAGGTAAAGATGTACGTCCTGACTTGTCCCACTTAGGCCCTGGCGTGCTCCCAGATTTCATACGGATTTAGTCAGAGCAACTAAAATTTTTATGAGCTGTGTAACTCTTTGTTAATATCAGTTGCCCTATTAGGAGTGGTAACCACAGCCCTAGGGCTAACATCATTGGTGATTTTTAGATGAACTCTACGGGCAACAGTATATTTCGATCCAAATCAATAGTGACATATGATACCTTCAATGTGTAACATTGAACAGTTATAGCATACCGGTGACTCGGCGACGTCGCGCCAGAAGGCGGCAAAGTAGTTGAACCTAAGCGGCACGGCCTCCAAAGCACACAAAGTCGACAGCAGCACCAATTGTTCGGACATGCAACGCTGCGCGCGCGCCACCCGGCAGCACGTGTCTATAAACAGGCATTGCATTACCCAATTACAATGTGAAGTGTATTCGTATATCATGCAGCTCGGTTTCTCGGATTTTCATTAAAAAAAATCAGCTTGCAGGACTGTCGTTTCTGCCCTCGTAAAACATTATTTTAGCATTCGTAAAAAGTATGTATGTAAACACTTTATTGTACAATAAAACAAATATTTAACAAAGAAATAAAACGTTATGTTACATAGGCGAGCTTACCCCCCATAAACGGATTTCTTCCAGCTAACCTTTGAATAATTGAAAATAAACTTAGCTGGTGTCGGCAGTAATATGTAGACAAAAATAAAATCATGAAATTTAATGCTACATATTAAATAATTATAAGAATAAATTTATTATATCAAAATGCACACACGAATACATAACATTAAGTAAATGATAATATAGGCGTTCGATCACACTTTAGCGTCACCTATGAACTTGTGGTAGGGCCTGTAGACAGGCGCGAGCGGCGGCCCGGGCGGGTGCCTCGGTGCGCAGCCGTGCAGGTGCGCCCGCGCCCGTGGCCTCGCCGCGCCGCGCGCCGCGCAGTGGGCCCCCGCCGCGAGGGGCACCAGTGCCGCCAGGGCCGCGCCGCCGCCGATCATCACCAACTCCCGAAGGACTCCTGTAACACGTAAATGATCAAATCAAGGACGCACCTTCTACCGGGCCATGAAGGCAACCACGGACCGGAATCATTGGACAAAGGTTGCTGTATCTCCGTGATATTAACTTACGTCTTTAATCGTTTAAAACTTACAAAAATAATTTTTCTTTAACAAATTTGAATTATCCTAATCTTGACATTTTATATATAAAGCTACAAGTTCTTATTCACTGATAGAAATAGAACGCATACTTCCCGATATGGTGGAAAAAAGATATTTATACCGTTGTACGCCGATAAATTCCAAACATTGACCTATTAACAAATGGACGTTGGTTTCGCGCTAAAAAGTGTCCGCACATATAGGGCGTTAAAATCGCACACAATTTATATATAAATTAATCGTAAATATAAATTACAAAAGCAAACAAAATAATTAAATCGCTAACTGTCCTTTTTCTACACATTGCATGCGCAAAAGATGGAAAGAGACCCAATACGTCAATTTCAAGAAGCTTATATAAACTTCTTGGTCATTTTCAATTGTTCGAACCATAAGTGATTGAAATATTTGGAACAAAGAAACTATAGAGTCGTGTTGATTTTAATCTTATTTTTAAAATGACTTTTTATTAAACGTTAGCAATATATATATATATATATATATATATATATATATATATAACTAACAAAACATTGTTGTACTCATTTTACGGCTAGGGATTACCTATCAAAAGTCAGAAAATACATTTGCCCGAAATAACGTTAGCTCGAATTTTCATAATGTCAAATGTATTTTTTTACGAATATTACAAAACAAAAGCTAATTTTGGCTTTGTGAGAAGCATCGAAAAGCATAACGGTTTTATTATAAATCGGTTTTCGGAATTACGGATATTTGAGTTTACGTTTAGTTGGAATATCGGTACATTTCTTATTTTCACGCTTATTTTCACATTTGCAGCAACATTTGTATGTATGTATCTGCCCAACTCTTTGTTATATCTTTAAGTGAATTTGTACAAAATTCGACACAATAGTATATATAAAAATTAATTATCATTTAGGAGAAAGGCTACTCCATTACTCTTGCGTTCAAGTAATTTTCAGTCGAAGCTAAATATGGTGAATTTTGTTAAGTTTCCAGTAGAAGCTGAATATGGTGTTTTTGGGCCCCTGAATTGTTGCAAGCAAAATTAGGCAGACGTTCATGACGTTACAATTCAAATTAAATGTTTTAGTTTTTTATATTTCGTTACATGTCACTACGTTTATATAGGTTAAGTTCGGACATTTTTTTCGTGGATTTTGTATTAGACCCGATGTCCATTTGTTGGTAGGTCAATAATTCCAAAGCAAAGTATCAAATATGAGAAGATCTAAATGTAGAAAATATGAAAGAGTGATCAACGGCCTGCAAAAACTATAATATATGGAGGGAATATTTGTGCACTTTTATGAGGTACACCCTGGTCAATTTCCGCTGGAAGTAAAAAACGTTCGAAATTCAAATAAATAAGATGGCCGCTATACAAATTTCAAAGTATCCTATCACGGAAACTGTTAGAGATAGGTAGGAGGTGCTCGAAGCAATGTCGTAGAGATTGATAGTGGTCAACTGCCTGGGATAAAAAAACAAGATGGCGAATTCAAAATGGCAGCCGAAGAAAAACTTGCTCTAATTCGATTGAAAATGGACATTTCGGGGTCTCTATGAGTGTTTAATAATAATTAGCGGTCACAATTTATTTTTCGCCATTTTTCTATATGGCTGCCATACAAACTTTTTTGGTGGTAGATAAAAATTTCTTCTAATTCGACTGAAAATGGAGTGGCTTCAATTACAATTTGGGGTAAAAATTTTGTTTCTGCCGTTTTTCAATATAGCCGTAATTTTTTATGTAAATGGCTATTGAAAAAACTTGCTTTGCTCGGACTGAAACTTGGCACGAAAAGATTTCTAAGATTGTTTGATAATAATTAGTGATCAAAATATATTTTTGCAATTTTTAAATATGGCCGCCATTAAGGAGCTATTTCAATTTTTTTAAAACAAAGCCATAAAGTGCCGAGGCCGGAGGTCGAGGTCCGCGGAGGGCGAAGCCCGAAGCGTCCGCACGCCATCAAATGGAGATAATATACGGAGACGTAATAGATTACGAGTACAAGATCTCACAATTGTAAAAATATAAAGCATGCTTCTCGATGTAGTGGAAATGAGATACTTATTATAGCATTGTTGTATCTCAACCTTCTCTATGTTAGATTTCATTTTCTTGGAAGCTATGCCAAAGAGAAGTATTTAGGGGGAAAAAATGCCAAACTGCTGCCAAAATTTCCTGTACTATATAGGTACTATGATTACCAAATCAACGATAACCCAGAATACTCAGACCAAAACCAACTTAGAAATGTTTGTTTCTTAAATTGGCATAAATCGGGAATCGACCTCCTCATCAAGCGCCCATAGTACTAACTGCTGTGCCACCGAAGAGCATGAGCACACCCCGTAAACTGAAACCGACCACGCGCCGCAGACCGTAAGGAGGGTAGTCTATAAATAAATACAGTAATTAGTTTGTAGAAGTACCAAGTAAACTGACCTAAAGCGTGTAGACACGTGTGCGTATGCCTCTGCAGATTCAACACCGTCAAAAGCCGCCTCGCGCACTCAGGCCAATCCTTGCACGCGAGTAGCAACGCCCTTGCTTCCTTCGCATCTCTGCGAGTTCGCAGAGTCCGCAATAAAGCTCGCGCCCATCGTAATGCCGCTGTTAATTCCGCGCGGACTGTGCTTGCGCCTGCGCCACCGCCACCGCCTTCAACGTACACAGCGTGAAGACTGTGCAAAGCCTAAAAATATTTAGAATAAAATTAGTAAGAATATAACAGTTATAATAGTTTGTTTTCTAATATCAAAAAAGTAGTTTCTACTCGTAAACGGCAAAGGTATTAAAACAATAATATGCTATGGTACCCTTAAAAAGATGTACCCTGTAGTGGTTTCTTAGGACTCTTATATGCTAACTTGGGAGGATAATAAACAGTTAAAATTTGTTTTTTAAAGAAGGATTCGTTACAAAGAGTAAATAAAATGGATGGCAGATGTGGGCTCCTAAAGGTCCAGGGAAGAGAAGAAAAATTGGAGAAAATGCCTAGCTCTGTCAATGATCTTAAATAGAAAATTAAAACAAAAACCTTTTGACTCACCTCAAAGGTCATTTGTAGTCCTCCATTATATACAACATACAACCTATCGTCCTCGTTCTCGACTAGCGTACAAAATGCAGATATCAGCGTCGTCCAACAGGTCCTGCCGTTTAAACCTAACGGCAAACAATAACCTTGTAGAAATTATTCGCCAGATTAGTGCTTTTAATGAAATAGAATTTTTATGGTCTACTTTTTATAATAATTTAATTTCACTTTTCGAATTCGTCACATTTGTTCATGTTTGGGAATTACTTTAATCTTTCTTTATACTTCACATTGTTTTCTGCGAAAGGTATTCACGAGTGGGTAAGTAGTTTGGATTTCAAGCAACCAAGAGACAGACATAGTTGATTTTAGTGCTGAGCGCAAGTTGGCAAGATGGTTCGATTTAATGCACAGTTTATACTGACCTTGTAAATAAGCCGAAAGCGTACTCCGACGGAAGGCCGCAGCCTCTCTACCGTCGGTATTCTCGGTCGCGTTGCTGCCGGTGCCGCTGTTGCTGTTTCCGTTGCCGTTCCCACCGCGCGCCGCAAGAATACGAGCTAGTCTTTAAAAAGCACAGACGCCATGATTATGTTTGGTACATACATATCGAAGGTTTTCTAGAGTAGCGGACCATCTCAAAAATATCTAATTCATCACAAGGAGGGTTTCAATAAAACTAAGGCGTATTTGGCGCGTAAAACCGACGAATCGCACAGTACCCTTATTGTTTCCAAGTGATTATTTTAACCAATAGAAAGTTCACGATAAAATTTCTTATTCACGATAAAATTTAGCACATTCTACAACTGTGTAATAAGTAAAAAGCTATTTTGATTTTGGTCACTATTCTTGAAAAGCAGCGATAAATGTTACTGCAATGGTCAGTACCGATTTAAACTTTCGGCCGGACAAAAAAGGACGTCATCTGCATACAGCATACGAGTGAACAGTAAGTTAGTATGTAATAGAACTAGGTAAGATCATGGCATAATATCATCCATTGTGCCAGCTACAATTTGTATAGTACAGTGTATATAACGTAAACGCTTATGGCTCCAATTATGAGTGTCCTTGGCCCATGTCACGATTGAGGATCGTATTCCAGAACTCTATTCAATGATCAAGTCAGGACTTGAGTATGATTTAAGGCATTAGAAATCATAGAAGTCCTTGCCATTAGGGTCGCATTTCTAGTGCTTGAAATCATACACAAGTCCTGACTTGAGCATTGAGTAGAGTTATGGAATACGACCCTGAGTCTAAAAAAACGAATTACAAACGAAACCAAAGTCACACAAGTACGTCATCTGTAGTTTAAGTAATAACAAATTACTTACTTAAGCAGCTCATCAGCAGCGCCGGGATAGAGATGCGCATGCGGCGCGATATTGCGAAAGGCCCAGTGGATATTCTGGTGCTGGGCGAGCGAACGTGCGAACGCCGCCGATCGCCGGCACATCAGTCGCAGTAACGCGTAGTACGGAGGCAGCATGGCGCGATTATATGCTACCACCTCGCCGTCTTCGTGGTCGGCTCTGCGATCAATTTTTGTTTTTATTAGCTGTATAATAGCTCACAGTAGGCCAGCAGATCTAAGTCAAATACTC
>NW_020653719.1:5100329-5120266 GCF_003589595.1 Hyposmocoma kahamanoa | reverse complement strand
TTTCCCTAGTAAGGGACAAAGCACAATAATAGACGTATACCAAACTCACCATAAGTTTTTCCACCCTGCTTACAACACAGTATGACATAACACCAAAGTACGCCGTCAACTTCATGGTACCATGTACTGCAATGTCGGTGTACTTCCGTGCTGCTTTTAGTTTGCCCAACAACATTGTGTACACCTGTGAAGAAGAAAATACTTAGTTATACTTAAAGTTGTATGTAACTCTGCCCTTTGAAAAGCAATTGATTCGAGGCAAAATTTTATTAAGGAAAAAATTACCGTAGTAGGTAGGTTTCATTATAATGATTTCTATAATACCAATTCATTTTTATAATACCAAGAAGTATTCAAACGGGCATTTTATCAGGAATTTGATTTTGCCGTGATGTGTTGTATTCGAGACGAAGCAATGCTTACTTGGTGTAACGTATGATGCGCAGTATCGGGTAGTTTAGCCAAATGGTGCGGCGCTGGTTGCGGGCGCGCCCTTGCATAGCCCGCGCGGAAGTGCTGCGACGGCACCAACGCGACAAGCAGCAACGCCGCTGCGGCCCTGACCCGCGCTGCACTAGCCGCTAAAAGTTGTTGCTCCACCCACCGGTCAGCTGTTCTAAGTGCCCATGCGTGAGCCGCCTTATTTCTAGGAACCTGTAGGTTCATTCAAATTTAGTGTCGTAAACTGTATGGTATAACTGTAGTAATGTCTTACAGGCAAGGAATGAAAAATTGTTTTAGCTAAACCATTATACGCTGTGAATCTACAATAGGAGAACCTTAACTCATCGTTCTAGATTAATTTCTTTAACAGTTACGTGTAGAAAAATAATTATATCATCACCTTTGTATGTGTCCATTATAACGTGTGTTTCATGTTTCTTTTCTTTGTACAATAAAGAATATATATATTGCGGCGTGTGTTCGAGGTTGCTGGAGCAACGACCAAAGTCAGCTGATCTAGTGGCATGTCGTGATTTGACTGCTATCAGAGTAGCTAATAATCCAAAGAATGTCCGTAAATAATAGCGAAAATCAGTTATGAATATATCAAACACAAACCAATTATACTCTCGAAACGTGAATCAAACAAAACTGATTGCAAAAAAAAACCATGACGTTGACGTGTTTACTGCGACATGAAGTGATATTTAAATAGGGTTTAACAGCTTGGGACATAGTGTTTTAGCCGACCTTATTAGATATTTTAGCATAATATTGCACTGTTGTGAATAAGTAATAAAAAAATTAGTGAATATTTTTTATATAGACCTGCAAAAGACGATTAGACCTATTCTCTAAATAATCCCGATACCTGGGTACGTACCATTTGAAGTATTAATTCAAATTCAAATTCAAAATAATCTTTATTTCATAGGTAAGCATTATTACACTTGAAATCGTCACAATGGTTAAACTCTACCGCTCATTCGTAAGGCAGATTCACCTGAGAAGAATGAGCAAGTAACTCTAGGGGTTGCTCTTTGTAAATAACGTTTGTACACACTCAACATTTACAATATATACATTTTTTTTATTTGAAACATCAGAGATCGAGGCTCCCTCCATGAGCTAAACGGGTTACTACCACGGATTTTTGTCATCCAAGTACGCAGAAGTTGTATAATAACCTTTAATATAAAGTTTTGTTTCACTACACCTCGTGAAAGGCAAATTTTGTATATCAACCGGAATTTTGTTATAGAAGCGTATACATTGCCCCTTAAATGATTTTTTGACTTTGTGAAGACGACTATCAAGAAAAGCTAGTTTATTTTTATTCCTCGTATTAATGTTATGTCTGTCACTATTTTTCATAAAAAAATTACTATTCCTTTTAACATAAATTACATTTTCATAAATGTACTGTGAGGCTAGTGTAAAAATGTTAATTTCCTTAAACTTATGTCTCAAAGATACTTTGGCCCAGATTGTAAATTGCCCTAACTGCACGTTTCTGCAGGACAAAGATCCTATTGATATCGGCGGCATTACCCCAAAGCAAAATGCCGTATGTCATTAGACTGTGAAAGTAGCTGAAGTAAACCAATCAAGCGGTTCCGACGTCTGAAAGTTTCCTCAATTTTTTAATCGCGTACACTGCAGAGCTGAGCCGTTTTGATAACTTCCTTATATGGGGACCCCACCCCATTGCAATTTGGCATCTAACGTTATACCGAGAAATACAACTGTATCCACAAGATTCCATTTTTAGTTTCTAACTACAATGTTTGTAACCGTCTCTCTAACATTGTGTAATGTAAATTTCACACAATTTGTTTTTTTCTCATTAAGGAGTAGGTTATTAACAGCAAACCAATCAACTACTTTAGATATAGCACTGTTCACATCGTCGTAGGAACATTGGTGCCTTTTAACTTTATATAATAAGGAAAGGAAAATAATAAGGAAGTATCATCAGCAAACAATACTATCTCATGTTTTATACCCTCCATAAGGCTAAGTAAGTCATTAATATAAACTAAAACCAAAAATGGGCCTAGAATTGAACCTTGAGGGACATCCATGTTAATTACAGACCCTGATGATCACGTACCGTTAACATCGACCCTCTGTACCCTAGCACGCAAATACGATTTAACGAAGGTCGAGATTACGTCCCGCCACACCATAATGGCGAAGTTTTCTGACCAGTGTATCATGGTGCACACAATCAAAAGCCTTGGAAAGGTCACAGAATACACCAATAGCATCATGTGAGACATCAAATATATGATTAATCAACTCGACACCAGCATCGGTTGTAGGGCGACCCCGAGTGAAACCAAATTGTTTAGGAGACATTAAGTTATTACTATAAAATTGTGCACACATCTGATTTAGAATATTTTTTTCAAATATTTTACTGAGAGTTGGTAGTATTGATATAGGTCTTAAATTGGTGGGGTCAGAAATACTACCAGATTTGAATAGTGGAATAACTTTACTTTGCTTCATGAGGTCACGAAAGACACCATCATCAACACATTTATTAACCCGCGAGCACTCGCGCTATGAGCATTTTGCTCACAGTAAATTTAAAACACGCGCCATTTTGTCAAAATTGTGCGTACGTACATCATTCATTCGGTAGCTGAGTTTTGTTCCTTCCCCCGCCCCTGCATGCAGTTCACTTCTCGCCAGTGTGAGCCAGTCGCTAGAAGGAGGTGGTTTGTTGCGCCGTGTACCATCGAGCGGCGTTTTGCTCATCGCGCGGGTAACGAAGTAAGTACTTTTTTTCCTCGTGACTTTTTTTTTCTATCTTAGCGACAGTCTTACTACTTTATACTACTTTATAGTAATCTATTATGTATTTATATTATAGATGGATTGTGATCGAAGGGATGAACGCGTTTTGGCATGGTTGATGGAGGAAGATTTGGAAGACATTGAGGACCCGTCTTTTAGAGCCGATGATATTGAAAGCGATCGAGGTAGTGAACACAGCCATCATTCCACTAACACCGAACAATCGTCATCGGAAGTAGAAGGTGAGGTTTCTGCAATTTTATCGGGAAATCAGCTGTGTTACGTAGGCAAAGATGGGTGTACAAAGTGGAACTATAATCCATCTCGTTCCAATGTGAGGACAAGAGCTCACAATATTGTCGAGAAACAACCAGGGGTAAAACCAGTCGCTAAAAATGCTAACACCATAATAGAATGTTTTCTCCTCTTTGTGAGTGAAGAAATGCTGACTGGTATAGTTCGCTTTACAAATATCCACATCAGGAAAATCAAGGACCAATTCTCAAGGGAGAGAGATTGCAAAGAAATGGATATTGTAGAACTAAAAGCCTTTATTGGTATTTTGTACATGGCTGGTATAAAAAAGATGAATCACTTAAATTTGAAAGAGATGTGGGACAAAGATGGCACGGCACCTGATATTTTTAGAGCTGTAATGAGTCGCAATAGATTCCTTTTCTTGATGAGAGCTATAAGGTTCGATGACATAAACTCCCGCTCCGAAAGGTCTAAGTATGACAATATTGCTCCAATTCGGGAATTATTCGAATCTTTTGTCGCAAAGTGTCGAGCCAATTACCAAGTAGGAGAGAACGTGACTATAGATGAAATGCTGGAATCGTTCCGAGGACGATGCAAATTCCGCATGTATATAGCAAACAAACCAGCTAAGTATGGTATTAAAGTATATGCTTTATGTGATGCAAAGAATTTTTATACAAGTAACTTAGAAATTTACCCGGGAAAGCAACCGAACGGTCCACACAGATATGATAATACTGCATCTGCAGTTGTAAAGCGTTTATCACAAGATATTCTGAATACAGGCAGAAATATTACGGCTGACAATTATTTTACATCGATTCCATTGGCCGATGAATTACTAGCTGCACGGACTACTATCGTTGGTACACTCAGGAAGAATAAGAGAGAAATTCCACCATTTTTTCTTGACATCAAACAAAGACCAAAACCTAGTAGTATCTTTGGTTTTCACAAGAGCAAGGTTCTGGTGTCTTACGTACCAAAGAAAAAGAATAAAAAAAATGTTCTTATGATAAGTACACTTCATAACGATGACCGAATCGATCCAACTACTGGAACTACTGCGAAACCCGAAATTATCACCTTTTATAATAAAACTAAAGGAGGTGTTGATGTTGTAGATCGACTGAAAGAAGAATATTCTGTGGCAAGAGTAGCATGTAGATGGCCGCTAAGATTATTTTTCACGATCCTAAACATAGCCGGAATCAACAGTCAAATCATTTACAAAGAAAACACGGGTATAATCATCACACGCAGAGACTACTTGAAACAACTAGCTCTTCAACTAACACAACCACATATTCAAAGAAGAAGCACCTTGCAAAATATTTCATATCCTCTTCAGCAAGTGATAAAACGTTTTGTACCAGAATCTGAGGTACCAGGAGAAGAAAGACCAAATGGAATCTGCGCGGTTTGCCCAAGACGCAAAAATCGCAAAACCAAAAAGAGCTGTATTTACTGCCAAAAATTTTTATGTACCGAGCATAGTCGTACACTATGTGATATGTGTAAAGCTCGCGTATTTGATGAAGATTAATTATTCCTACTTATTTTAGCTTGTATTTGAAAAGTTTTTTTTTTTGTTCAATTTTTTACCTAAGACTGCCTTAGAAGACTGGCAAATTAGTTCCTATGATTGTTAATTAAAATAAAAAAGATTAATATTGTTAACTTTTTGAATATATATTTTCTAGAATAAATAATGTGTATTTTATTAAATAAAATTAAAAAAATATTTATTTTATCAGGTAAAACTTGCATTTAATGACATTCAAAAACGTGAGCAAAATACTCTACACGCGAGTGCCCGTGTAATTCCTAGAGGCGCGAGTGCTCGCGGGTTAAAGACACAGGCTAAGTAAGGCGCAATACAATCAACTATACAACTAATTACTCTGACTGAAAGACCAACAAGATCGGCAGTATTTTTTATGTTTATAGACTTAAAGGCTTTATGGGCATTGCCGTCATATTGCCATATATAATTGTTGTGTTGCCAGTAATTTACATATTCGAACGGTAATTTTGAGTGTTACTAGTGATAAATCATATTTTATTTTTTCACGAATTACCATAATTTTTTATTTAAAAATATGTGATTGTACTGTGAAGAAAAGTGGAATCCTTAATAGTATCTCCGAAAGGTGTTCGTGACATTACCTGCAAAGCAAGCCACTCAAGCGCAGCATGGGGACAGACGTCAGCGACGTCCCAAAGTCTAGCTAGTACGAGCTGCGTGAAACACGGCAGTCCACCTGTCGCGCCTGCGCCGCACCCGCTGCCTTCCACCAACAGCGTTAGCAGTTTAAAAAATGGAGCGCAGCTCTGAAAAGAGATATAAACGCTTTAAAGTTCCGTACAACATATTATACACTTCATACGAATACTTTTGCAGGGCGTCGCCTCAATTGTTGTTAGGACTGTGTTGAAGTACAAAAGAATAAGATAGAAACCTTTAAAAATGTATGTTAAAGTGTTTTCAAATCAAAGATGTTGTCGTGACATTAAATTAAATATTGTAAAACAGGCGATCATGACAAACGCGGAATAAAAAAAAATAAAATGAAGGGCAAAGTTGTAACATAATTAATAGAGCAAACTCATCTACAAACCTCTGAATGTTTAGCAATAGCTTGAAAAATCATGCCTACAATCTTCTGCGCCAGTGGTTCATTCCACCTGCACAGCGCAAATACTAGCGACCTCGTCTGTTGCAGATTTAGGCAGTCGCGTGTTTGTTGGTAGATAAATGGAAAACCCTGCGAAACAATTGTGTCAATTTTTAACCATATTTGAACAAAAACTTAAATAGTAGGTAGGACATGAGGCAATCATTTTAGACGAACAATTGGATCAGATCAAATAGGACTAATGTAGTAGGCGTGATAAAATAATCACAAGTGTGTCGTCTTCATATACATTTATATTTTTTATAAACATTATCTCTTACTTTGGCATGTAACAAAGCTTTGCCATCGGCGGGCTGCAAGGCCAGATGTCCACTAGTATCCCTCGACCGTTCTACCAACCCGGCGACCAAAGCGACCATTTTGTCTAACGCGCCGGGCCGCAGTTTATCGCCCGCGCTTTCGGTGTTTGCGCTCCCGCTTCCACTACCGCTCGCTTCATCCGTTGGTGATTCAGCCTGAATTAAATGACAAAATAAGTAGTTGTTAGCAGTAAATAAGGTGAAATAAAACGAGGCACGATAAATGAATAAAAGTAAATACATAAACGTATAATAAACAACACATCCAAACGAAGGGATTTGGGTATATTCATTTTAGTGTACACTAAAACGAATCATTGTTTTTTTCATCACTTACCGTAGAAGAGTTCTGGCCCAAATAAAAGTTCACCATGCTTGAGATAGCATTGATCCGCAGCATAAACTTGCCTTCCTCTTCACCCATTTTACTGAACTCGTATAGTAAGCTGAAGTATTCCGTCAAATGCCGTAAGTGCTGTCGTGCGCCATTCTCCATCTAAAATTAAAATTTACGTTAAACTTGAGATTACAGCACAGAACGCTTTAAATAGCTTAACTCTGCAGTAAAGGTATGCGCAAAATGGTACAATTGTAGTAAAACACCTTTCGTGTGAGTAGCTATAACAATAACAAATAAAGAAATTATAACAGAGTTTATCTAATATTATGTTATGACGGTAAGTCTCACCAACGATAACAACATCCTTATAAACCTAGTAACACAACTCGCTTCGCCCAAATTGCTATTATCCTCGCTCCCCTCCTCCATACCCTGCAGGTATAAGGCACAATGACTAGATCTGGAACAAAAATATAAATAATAATAAATAAAAATAAAAATATTGACGGATGTTTTTTAGTATGTGGTAGTACAATACACTTACCTAAGCCTCTGTATGACGTGCATACAAAGTCTCTGGAACATCTGGCGAACCATTTGATTGGGACACTTTATTAAAACCTGCAAAGAGAAAAAATGTAGTTATACTATTAGATACAAATATAAATAAAAAGGTTTTTGTATATTGATGTCATATTTATTCGATACCTCAATTAACAGGTAAGGCTGAACACAAAGTCACACTTATGCATGTTATACGCTGCAGGCGCAAGTATAATAATGATGTTTATTTCATTACTACAACAATAAATAGGTACCAAGAAATATAAGAGTTCACAACTATTCATATTTATGAGAGACAGGTGTCTAAACTGGAAAGTGCCCCGTAAATTAGAAGAAATTTAGACCTCCTAATGTCTACTACACTCGTCAAACATTGTTATGCTTATGAGCTGCGATATTGTGTAAGATAGTCCGCGCACAGGTAGTGATTTTCTGAAATACAAAGCTAAGTGCATAAATACCTGCATCGGCCACCACGTGTCATCAGCCATGTGGCCGAGGAACCACTCTGATGCCGCCGCAGAGGCGTTGAACTGTTTCGTTACCAATTCAACCCATGATACCATTGTGGGCTAAAATAAAGATTTTCCTTTTAAATATTTATAAATCAAGAACTCATAACACGAGTTACTTATGAAGTATTGCACGACTTATAATATACTTTTGATCTGCTGTCACTGACAAGCTAAAAGAAAAGATGCTAAGCAGTCGTAGAATTAACATAAATTGTGTTAAGTTAGACATTATGGCAGTAAAATTACCTTCTCCTTTGCGTGTATGAAAGTTTCGATGAAAAACGATGTCGAAAGTCTCGCGGCAACCTCGGTGATTTCAGGCCGGAGAGTTAGCAACGACTGTGGTACTGAACTGCACATTTGACCCATGAATCTGTATATAATTTACATTATGTAAATATATGTTCTTTACGAACGTTCTTTCGATCGAACTCAACCTTACTACTATTTTTTTTCCATCCTCTAAGGAACCGTATTATTAGTTACAATGACAGCTGTGAATGCACGTTTCGTCGAACGCAGTATCGTTTAATCTTATAATTGTAGAATTACATTTTTCAGCAATTTCAATTAAAATTAAAAAGATTTCAATTAACAGATCTTTTCCTATAAAATTTTTTGAAGTAAGTTGCAACTCGGTACACAATTAAGGCCAAAACTGAACACCTGTTTTTGCACGTAAATTCCGATAAACTCAGAGGTGTGAGCCCAGATTTGAACCCACGGCTATTGCTTGAGAGGCGTTCGGTGAATCCATTAAGCTACCACGGATATACAGAATCCATATTATTATTGCATTGAAGATCCTTACGTGAAATACGCGTGCTGAAATATATTCTTGTCGTGCAAGAACTGCATGTTGTCGTCCCATATCCACTTGAGCAACTCTGGTGGTAGTTCGATTGTAGTTGTGTCACTGCTCCGCCGCTCCATCGATGAACTAGGGCTTTCTTCCGCTGTCGATGACTGTAAAACAATGTTTTATTAACTGACAAGTTAAACATGAATGCAAAAATTTTGGAAGTATAGCTTAGACAATTCATAGTCAATAAAGCACAAGATAAGACGCTTCGAAGCCTTCGATCAATTGTAAGCTTTACTAAGCGAGACTGGGGGAAAATATGTTCCTGCCAAGTTCATAGCAAAAATAAAACACGGAACATTAGATCTGATTTATTAATATATTATAAATTTTTTTTAAATGCTTTTTTTTTAATTCCTACCTGTGCCTCCTCTTGCTGTCCACAATCAGACCCTCGCTGACTACGCGGCTGCGTAAGTTCGTAGAATAACATGTATGCGCTGTTCGTCTTCTCGAATGAGAAGTCCATGAACTTATCCGTCACAGAGTCATATGTTTTACTCTGAAATAAAGTAGTTCTAGTTTGTTACTGTACGTCAATAATATGAAACCTATGAGGATTTTGTTCTTACACAGTGCATTCGGTAACAGAAGCATAAGTCTATACATGTACGTGCTTAATCGAGGAGTACTGTTGACTGTGAATTGTTGAACACATACCGTCATCTCTCCACCGAAGCACTCGGCGGCGATGTGCGCTGGATCGAAGGGCTTGACCTCGGAGTCGTTAAAGAGTAGCCAGCGGTCGTGGTGCTCATGCTCGCGGTCGCGGATGAACGAGTAGTAATGCCCGCCATCCGCCGTGCCCGTATGTACTGTTACACCTATTAACTCGTATCTATAACAAATAATTAAAAACTATAAACAGGGCAAGTAAAAAGTTTTAAATAAAAGTACATTTTGGTTTTGTAGATGGCTAACTTTTCAGGAAAGAGAACCCTAGGTTAACCGATAAGGTTTGCCATGGTTTCTAACAAATTTGATTTTTTCATCGTTTTGCAGAAGTGGAGATTAAGAAACCTTACAGACAAATACAAAGGTTAAGGCTAGCTATGTACAAAAAAATCAATACTTACTCATAATGTTCTTCTACCTCAGAGGTTTCTTCTTCAATACCCGTGTTTTCACCTTCTTCTCCCTCTTCTGCTCTCTTTTTTCGATCTTCCTCTAATTTCGTCTTCTCTTCTGTTAAAGGGAAATTATAAAATAATTCCGAAAGTCATTATTATTCCGCAGTTTTAGTTCTTCATCATTAATTTTACAGTCTGGAAGAAATTACGGCTTGGCAAAACGACTTGAATATATATATTTATTTTAATTTTTTCTCGATTATTATAACTTACCTTGGTACTGGGCAGGCATCAAATGTTTTTCGACATATCCAGACATGTCTAGTCGCATGGGGAATGAGAAATGTGTGTTGACCTTTTCCTTGAGCATCGTCAACATGTTGAATGTGTACCGCATCGTGTTAAAGCACAGGATACGTGGAAGCTTTTTGAAACATGCCCTGAGATAAAAGGCACCATTATTTTTATAGGATTCTTTATTCTTCATGGTGAACATAGCTCGTTAAAAAAAGATTATAAGACTAATCATTGGGAAATTATTGACAAGATAATGTTGATAAAAGCTGTCTTCATACATGTACCAAATGATAAAGTGATAAGTTCGAGCAACGAGAAAATAGCGTTTAACCAGTGAAAACAAGCCAATGATTTGAAAAAATACATTGCAATTATTGATGAAATGTGTAAACAGAACCGACATTCTTGACATATAAAATAGTTCCCGGCACAGATATCAAGAACTAACCCATGTGCGACGTCATAGTTTAGTTTTGTAGACAAGCACCACTGTTTCATATCTTTTTAAAAATTTGTAATAAGAATTACGACAAAATTTTCAATCATACATACATGTTTCTCATTGATAAGTGTCAATTACTGGGTGTTCATTATTGGTGAGTGTCGATTTCTGGTTAGTTAATTAGTGAATTTTTGGTGTTCATTACTGGAGATTTAGAAACATTCTTCTACTTTAGGTTATTTAGTAATAATTGCAAAAGGTTTTTTTATGAAACATACTACAGCATAATCGTTCTTAAGGATTATATCTGTCAAGTGAACTAATCACTATTGATAAATGTTTAAAACCAAAAAGTTATTTCAAATTTAAAGACACACTTTCTTTCAAATGTCGCCCATGACGTAAAAACTTTTGGGGTTTCGTCTTTTAAGAGCTTTTTACTAAAAATAGACATTCTTATAAATCGACTTACCGCTTCTCAGCGCGCACTTTATTGGCACACTGTGAACACGTATAACAATTGTCTCCCTCTAACGTATCTTTGACGGTGACTTCATCTAAACTTTGATGAAGATTTCTCATATCTGCCACTTGACACCTTACTGTATAGAACTCTTCCAGCGTTCGAGATACGTGAGGGCAATCCTGTTAAATAAGTTAATTGATGCCGATAAACTAATCAAGGACTAACAAACATAGACAGTAATATGATGACCAGCTGACCGGAGCAGCGCTAACACGAAAGGGTGTGACTTATCGTGCTGGCGCTGCTGTTGCGAATGTCATTCAAGCAATAAACAAGTGTCAAAATATACAAGTTTACGATAATCAAAGGTAAACTGTCCAAAAAAATCTTACAATTTTTAAACATGCTCTATATTTTATTATATATCTATAGTGTATAAAGTGCTAAGGACAACAATCAAACAAAATCACAGATTGTCCACCGTTTCACTTATATGTGATCACGACTCTCAATATTGAAGTACCGACTGGAGAAAATATTGTCCTTGTAACTTACCAAAGATACAACATTATTGCTAAGCACGCCACAAAACAGCGTCTTTACAAGTTTCTTCAGCTCAGGCGTCATCTCTTCAAGTTTGGAGACGAGATCGATGAAGAATTCCGCCATATCTTTCTGTTCGCCCGTATTCAGTGGTTGGTGGTCCATTTGATACACTTTGCAGAAGCTGCGAGGGTTGTACGCTTTACGTTCGCTTTCCTGTTAGAAAACGTAGAATATATTGTAATGCTTGGTACTTAACTGGCGCTACAAATAAACGACAATACTTCCTTGTGACGTCACATAGGAGTCCTACGATAGGCCGTTTGCCAAATAGAGACGGAGCATCTTCCCGCCTGATTTTAACCATTAACATAATATCTGGTATTGGATGTGATATCGAAAAACGAACTTCAGATCTGTCTGCAGCTTGTCATGTACATGGATTGATGCAATAAAAATAATACAAGCAAAATACTACACTAGTTAGCTTCGCGTACTCCTATGTGCTGATAATACATTATTTATTATTGCCCTTACCATAAGATAAGCAAACATCCTCTGCATTTCATGTAACGTAGCGGAATGTCGACTCGCAGCCGGGTCGGCAGCTAATACAGCGGCGCGGGCGCCCGGCATCATGTACAGGTGTTGCATACACGACGCCATGTAACATGTTGCACCGAGATTTGTCAGACCTACGTATCCGCACTCTGATCGAGATTCCTCGGCAGGCCAGTAATCCCAAGGGTACGATGATTGAGGACCTTTGAATATGTTAAAAGCTTTTACGTGGGCAGTAGAGATGTCACAAATAATTTCTCGACGAATACCGAATATTCGGCTGCGCTCTCAGCCTCGAATAGAACCGAATAGAATACTTGGCATTTCGCGTGGGGCAGGTTACGATCTGTCTCATTGTACTGGATGCTGACGGGCGGGCTTATTTTTTTCATTCAAGAATATTTTTTTTTTAACCCTGTGTCGCGGGTGCCATGGACACATACATAGACAACCACAAATTACACCGAAACTCACGGGAGAAATAAATGTAGGCCACACAAATATTTCTTCCGGCCCGGGAATCGAACCTGGGACCTCTGCGTGGCAGTCCGGCATGGTAACCGTTCGGCCACTGAGGCAGTTCAGCAGATTCGTGTCGCAACACGCATTATTTGTTTATAAATTGTAACACATTATGTTTTAGTAATTTTTGGATAAAAGTTAACTGTTCGGCTAAAACTTCACAAAATTGAATCATAATAATAAAAAAATCCCCTTATTGGGAAAATTTACATAAAAAAATTTTGAGTATTTGCCGATTAGCCGAATGCCGAACAGTAGCTGAATATTCGTGGTATATAACAGTAAAGTATTTTATATCGATCACAAACAATTGGTAACAGGACAAAAAAATTCAGTACAGTTGTTGCAGTGATTTAATTTTATTTTCTATAGCAGGTAATTTCCGGTCTAGTGCGATTTCCGTTTAGTTTACTTTCCGTAGTTCTGCGTACTTTGCAAAAGCAAATTATCAATGATTACTAATTCATAATCTGCACATTTACTTTTAGTAGAAGATGTAGTATGTCACAACTTATCCATATGCAAAAATTCATAAATATTACTTACCAGGCTTATGATGTTCCATAAGTTTGTGGTATAGTACCATATAGTTGTCCGGTGCTCCTCTGACAAGTTCCACGAGGAGATCATAGGCCGCCGCTCGGGATTTTTGAGATTTGCACTTAGGAAGATTGCGCTTCTCTGGGTTAGGAACATCGAACAGAAAACCGAAAACCTAGTGGCGAATAAACGTAAATTAGTATACTTCTTATTTGTTGATCTGTATAATTATGCACAAACACAATGAGACGATTCTTACCATTTCTAACGTCCTGGTCCCCGGTTCTGAAGTCTTAAATCTTAACGGGTGTTTTAATAAATGCGTAAGCAGACTGAGCTGGCCATAAAGTCCATCATCGGGCGTACACGGTTCCGACCGCCTTTCGATGATCTCTCGCTTTTCTAACGAAGAACGAATTTGTTCGCACAGTTCGTTGAGGTCTGGAGCTCCACTATCTTCGGATGTGGCTCCCTCTGTGGTGAAGTTTATGTTTTGAGCAAATCAATATAAAATATTATATATATCTTTAAATCCGGGTTTATAGGTGGTGCAATATGAACTTACCTTTGAAAAAATCCTCTGGTAACCCGTCTATCAATCTACACACTAGCCAAAAGTAATCGCGACACGCTGGGCCATACGGTTCTTTTCCTTCTTCTGTATGGTGGTGGACGACCTAGAACAAAGCAAAAAATTGACAGTTATTTTTTGAGGCTTTACTAATTGGCTATTTAAAGTTTTTCAAAATAGATCCATTATTAAAATAATGTTAAAATTCACTATTTGAGTACTTGGTACTTGGTGCAACGGGCTGGTTTCCGCAACTCGACAACAAAGCGCCTATTACACTATTTCAGTAATCGGTTCATTGACCATTACACCGTCTTCTACCTGTTAATATGATATTTAAATTTATATATTTATTTATATAAACTCTATCAAGAAATGACCTCATGATGGTGTTGGTGATGATGTCCATGGTGTGGCCTCATATCCGCCGCCCGTGGCAGATGTTCAAGCAATAGTTGAAGCAGCGGCGCCAGCACAGCGACCTCACCGCCAGAGCATAATCTGTAGAGGGCGCTGCCTGCTTCACGACGAACCTATAAGCAAGTGTCGATTATAATACCTGCTTGCAGAATAAGTTTGCGTAAAAATAAATCGGGAACAGGACGTGAAGTAAATGTACATAAATCGGACACAAAAATTACCGCTGGGTCAGCATCGTCCAAAAGCAGCCTGGGTGCCGCCCTGCGCAGCGACCATGCCAACGAGACGGCGTCGCCGCCGCCGCGCGCCCATAGCACGCACATACGCATTGCGTGTTGCACTACCTAAACATCAACGACATTTTGAAACAAGTGTGCAAGTTATTGCAGTCATCTGGAAGATCTGCTTCTTCTCCAACAGAAGAGATTAAGTAATATTTAGTGATTTAGAGATTTAGTGCGAAACCCGCCATTCGCCACCGCCACCCGCCTTCAGTACACTGAAGGTAAAAGGAGGGTATCTAGAGGTAGCAGAGGAAGGGCTAGGGAAATCAAAGCGATCACAGGGTCTCACTAGTTATATGCAGACAAGGCCCTATTAGGTAGATGCTAGTAAGTCCTATGAAGTAGGAAGAAGTATATGACAAGAATTAATAGTCAATTAAAGGCTGTTGTGATGGAAAAGAAAGTCGCATATTTAATTTACATTACGAAGAAGATCATAGGCGTAGCGACGAATGGTTAAACACACGCAGTGTCATGTCACATGTCAGCCGTTGACTCTACATCAATTGCTCCCTAGACAGATCGATTTATTATCTCTTTAAACACAACAGAATTTCTTCAAAGGAGAAATATGAAACCAGGTACTATTATAGACCAATCACCATAAGCATATCAAAAACACGGTTTCGAGCTTACACTGCTAGTCGGTAACATCTTATAACGAAATTTAAATATATGTATAATAATAATGATACTTAACTGTTATATATGTAAATATGCATGCATCGTGTGGCTGCGTCCACCGCTTAAACAAACAGCGAATAAACCAGTGCGTTACGAGCAAGCGGTCGTTTCACTCGCCTACATAGCACTGGCGACGAGATTTTTTTTTACATTCACCCGCGTTAGGAAATAATTAAAATGGCCGGAGTACATTTTGGAATTTTGACGATGTTTGACCACAGTGTTCAGACTTGGCAAACTTATAAAAGCCGCGTTAAACAATATTTTGTTGCAAACGATATTGAAGCGAAAGAAGATCCAAAGGGCAATAAGAGGAGAGCGATCCTTCTCAGCGCACTCGCCGAAAGTACCTACAAATTGGTAGCAGATTTAGCACTTCCGAAAGCAATTGAAGACGTACCATACGAAGGCATATTGTCTCTCCTAGACGAACATTTCACACCGAAGCGTGTTGGATTTGCGGAAAGGCATAACTTCTATGCAGCTGTTCAACAATCTGGAGAGACACACACACAATGGGCAGCGAGGTTACGTGGAATGTCAGCCCACTGTAACTTCAAAAATATTGAAGAAACTCTTCGCGATAAATTTAAAAAAAATGTGCACAAAAGTGAATTTTGTTTACGCCGACGGCGGTGATAATGGTGACGATGACGATGGTAAGCTTTTTTATATCCGTTCCTTAAGGGGGGAACCCATGATGGAAACCATAACAATTAACAAATTAGAATATGAATTTGAAATTGACAGCGGTTCCGCTGTGACTGTGATTTCCGAAAGTTACTACAAAACTCATTTCATAGATGTGCCATTATCGAATACGTGTAAACAACTGACGACTTATAACGGTAAAAATATAATTTGTATAGGTACAGTTCGGATGCCCGTTTCTTACGTTGGAATAACATGCGATTTAGATTTTTACGTAGTCCAGGACGGTGGCCCACCGCTTTTAGGCAGAGATTTTATTTCGCTTTTTAAATTACAGTTAACACCTGTAAATTATTGTCAGGAAACGGATTTGCTACTTAACAACTTCAAAGAACAATATAAAGATTTATTTTCTGATAGACTGGGAACGTTCAATAAATATAAAATAAAGTTGTCAATAAAGGATAACTCGTTTCCAGTATTTTTTAAGGCACGGCCCGTCGCATTCGCATTACGGGACATGGTCGGAAAAGAAATTGACAGATTGGTAAATTTAGGTATTCTGGTACCCGTTGAGTTTTCAGAGTACGCATCACCGGTGGTACCAGTTCTAAAGCGTAATGGTACGGTCAGATTGTGTGTCGATTACTCCGTTAGTCTGAACAAACAGTTACTCGTTGAACAATATCCTTTACCGACGGTAAACGAGTTATTTTCTAAACTTCACGAGAGTCAACAATTTTCTAAGCTCGATTTGTCTATGGCCTATAACCAGTTTGTTCTTGACGAAGAATCACAAAAGTTAACTTGCATAAATACTCACCGCGGCCTATTTAAGTACACCCGCTTAGTGTTTGGCTTAGCCAGCGCGCCGGCGATTTTCCAGCGCGCAATGGAATGTATTTTGGCAGGGATGGATGGTGTCCTATGCCTATTAGACGATGTGCTTGTAACTGGCAAGGACAGAACAGAGCATTTGGAAAGGCTCCATGCGGTGTTAAAACGGTTACAAGGAGCCGGACTAACATTGCAACGTGAAAAATGCGAATTTTTCAAAGATAAAGTCAGTTATTTGGGTTATGTCATTACGAAAGATGGACTGAAAAAGTCCCCAGAAAAAATTAAAGCAATGGTGGAAGCACCACTCCCTACGAATATTAACCAATTACAATCATTCCTGGGATTGGTTAACTATTATAGGAATTTTGTACCCAATGCTTCTACCGTCCTAAGTCCTTTATACGACTTATTAAAGAAAGGATCAAAATGGAATTGGACGGATGAGCATAATTCAGCATTTATAAAAGTCAAAGAATTGTTAGCTTCCGAACAAGTACTAGCGCATTATAAACCAAGCGCTAAGTTAATACTAACAGTAGATGCTTCACCTAGTGGCCTCGGTGCAATTCTTTCACAAGTAGATTCAGACGGAGTAGAAAGACCAATAGCGTTTGCTTCTAGAACACTAAATGTCGCAGAAAAACGATATGCACAAATACAAAAGGAAGCGACCGCAATTATTTACGGTGTGAGGCGCTTTCATCAGTATTTGTACGGTAGGTGCAAACCGTTTACTCTAAGAACCGATCATAAGCCACTCATATCAATTTTTGGACCATATAAAGGCATTCCGGAAGTGTCCGCCAATAGGTTACAAAGATATGCCTTGTTCCTAAGTGGCTATAACTACACCATTGAATATATCAGAAGTGCCGATAATAGTGCAGATTTTTTCTCTCGCGCAAGCCTGCCCACCCCACCAACTACTGCGCCTGACTGTATCGAGTGCGCTTGTACCGAACAATGCAGCGACGGCGAGGTGGAGCAAACGTGTGATCGGGCGAGTTACGTTTGCTTCGTGTTTGATAACAGCGCGCCGGTTACTTTAGTTAAATTGCGGGAAGAAACTAAAAGTGATATAGTTTTGAATCAAGTAGCAAAATACATTATGAATGGTTGGCCCCAAAAAAATGCTAATATGCAATTGAAACCGTTTTATCTCTGCAGATCACAGTTGTCGTACGAAAATGGTTGCATAATGCGAGGACACAAAGTAGTTGTACCTGAGAGTTTATATGACAAAATTTTAAAGGAACTACATTCCTCGCACTTAGGTATTGTAAAAACAAAGGCTGAAGCTAGGTCAAGGGTTTGGTTTCCTGGAATTGATCAAGCATTAGAAAGGTTAATAAATTCTTGTGAAATATGTATACAATTGCGCCCTTCACCCCCCCCGTGCTCCAATCGCATTTTGGGAGTCACCATGTAATCCATTTATTAGATTACACATTGATTTTCTGGGACCAATAAGCGGTTGTACATACTTGGTTGTAGTAGACGCTCACACAAAATGGGTTGAAGTGTACAATATGCACAACTCAACAGGTTCTAGTGCAGTTATAGAAAAAATATGCGATTTCATGTCGAGGTTCGGGGTGCCGAAGACCTTGGTAAGCGATAATGGCACAGCTTTTTGTTCATTAGAATTTAATAGATTTTGTGAAAGTAACGGAATATCCCATGTCACAACACCGGTTTACCACCCAGCCAGCAATGGCCAGGCAGAAAGTTATGTTAAAGTTGTAAAAAAGGGTATTAAATCGTGCCTTCTATCGTGTCGAACAGCAAAAGAAACAAAGTTAAAATTGCTTAAATACCTCATGGATTATCGTAATTCCATTCATAGTACGACACGGTATTCACCAGCACAAATGGTTTTCGGTCGTAAACTTAGGACGCGGCTAGACTTGATTAACCCCAAGTCATCGTCATTTTTGTCACCCTCCGTAACCGGTAATGTGAAAAATAAACAGTATACGCACAATAACTCTGTACGAAAAAATAAAACAAAACATTTTGAAAAAGACAATATTGTATTGTATAAAAAATTTGTAAACAAAAACAATTACAAATGGGTAAAAGGTATTATTATTAAGAGATTGGGAACAGTGATGTATTTAATAAAAGACTATATTAATTTAGAGTGTGTCAAAAGACACAAAAATCAAGTAGTGTTATACAAAGGGACAAGTAACAATCCACTACACTATGAGAAAAGAAGCATGTACTTACCGGAGTCGAGTATTACGCCGCCACAGTCGCGGCCACAATCGCCGCTACAATCGCCGCCCACTCCGTCGTCGCCGCATTCATTGTTGCAAGTCTCGCCACAATTTCACTCAACACCATTAATTGACCGACACGGTTCGACCAGAGGGAGAAGAGCCGAGATGTATGAGCCTCATACTTCTACGCTAATGACATTAGACGGGAGCGAGAATACTATGCATCCAACACGGAGGAGCGTCGACGAAAAAGACGCAGCTGAACAGGGGCACCTTGATTCCCACGCTGAGTACCAGGATGCAGATAATGAATCAATAGGCCAAACAGAGACTTCACGCAGTTCACCGGTCGATGAACCGATGAGATTGTTACGCAAGCGTCCCACCATTAATTACAAGAAATATTTCTAGATTCGCCTTTTTATTAGAATTAAGTATCATTGTAGTTGTCACTAGAGGGAGAATATGTTATATATGTAAATATGCATGCATCGTGTGGCTGCGTCCACCGCTTAAACAAACAGCGAATAAACCAGTGCGTTACGAGCAAGCGGTCGTTTCACTCGCCTACATAGCATTCAATCAAATTCAATGTCTTACCTGGGCGCGTCCCCAAAAACCAGTCTTATAAGTGGTTGGCTCCTTATTTGTAGCTGCTTCACACAAGATTGAGATGAGTCGCTCTGTTGTCTCTTCCACGCTCATTAACGATAGTAATGACTGTAAAAGATTTTCTGTTGTTTAAAAACCATCAGATACCATGTTTATAATCAGAGTACGTACAGGACTGTGAGGCTATGACTTGTCATCTCGGAAAAATGAACTTAATTAACATTCGACTACTAGACGAGCTAAACATTACTTTAAATCGAGTCCAGGTGTCACTGTTAATTAGTCATCTCGTTATAAAGAAATTTTGGGCAATCGTGCCGTCAGAGCACGTCACACCCCGGACACAACGGCCGAAGGTTATTTACCTACGACCACTACTACTACTACTACTACTACTACTACTACTACTACTACTACTAC
>NW_020653719.1:5046794-5100319 GCF_003589595.1 Hyposmocoma kahamanoa | reverse complement strand
ACTACTACTACTACTACTACTACTACTACTACTACTACTACTACTACTACTACATTCAGCAAAGCGCTATTTGCACTGTGTGTGCACAATGTGTGCGTGAAGTGGCAAGGTTACCCATCACTTTCTTTCATAATTCTTCATTACGTTTTGTGGTCAGAGCGGCAACATAGCGAAAATTCTAACGCGAATCAGTTAGATAACTGATAATTCTATTAATACAATCCTAGTAATTACACACGTTCATTAGGTAATTATATTGACATAATATTATATATTTCATTAATTCACTAACTAGAATAATAATTGAAGATTTTTTTTTTTTAATATTAAAAGCACTTAAAATGTTATATTCCAGGCAGCTACGTTCAAATATATAATCAAGGTATTTGAAATTGCTTGTCCAACTTTATCATTAGCTAGTTAATAATTATATTCACTACATAATGTTTATCGGCAATACAAATTGAAAATTCGAGGACCCTTGTCTACTATTTCGTGAACTTACGGCGTCTCATTATTATATTGATACAAGTAATCAGTAATATAATCTGTATTACATATTACTTTGCACTAAATTAATGAAAAAAATAATAACTGTATGTTTTTTTTTACTTACTCCGTTTCATCTTTCGGAAAACGAAGGAAACTCCTCACGTTTAAATGACGATAAACAGCCGTATAGAGTACAATTCAAGGCCTTTATAAATAGTAACGTCCAATGATGTTATATATTAACGAACAAGTTTCGTAATGAATAAATGAAAACTATATTTAAATATCAAAGCCGTCTAAAAAAAGGCCGTCGCGAAAAAGCTCGCCGACAGCCTTGTTGCCGTCCTTGTCAATGTACGGGGCGTGGTGCGGTATCTAAAGCTAGGGAGGGGCGCAGTGTCCATTCTCGTTACTTTTTTGTTCTCTAGCACTGTTTTACCGTGTGGGACATACGCAGTTCAAGCAAATAAATCGCTTTCCTAAAAAGTCTTTATCGTTTGATCGTTAATGATGACGTATGATCACACAAATAAAAATAAACTTACAGGATGTAATTTTGGTGTTTGTGCTGGATCTGAAGAATGCAGAGTGCCTATTCGACATAAAAGCTGCAACAACAAGGCGAGGCAGTCTTGCCGCCACTCGCTATCATCACTGCGCTGTAGTTCACCTACGAAACAAATAAACGGTAAAAAATTGCATGGACTATGATAGAAAACATATTAACTTGGGTGACAAGAACTGAAATACAGTATGATGAAAATAATTAATAGGATAACGCGTAACATAATTGTTTTATTAAAAAAAACCGACATTAAAAGATTGTTCCGTTTTCGCTGCGTTTTATTTTCATTGTAATTATAATTAACGGAAACGATTAACGGAAAGTGGATGAAATTAAATAAAGCGGATTAATCCTCTAAATTGCCACCTTTAGAGACGGATTTTTTCTTTACATTTCAATGGAACCACTACTGAGGTACACCCTTTCCAAAGAAGTACGACTTGAGAACCTCCGTTTTTTATCTTTAGATCAGAATAGCTTAAAACCAGAGGAACCAAATCATATTAGAATGCATTAAGACTGAAATGTAGTAAACATTTTTAGCCGACTTCAAAACAGGAGGAGGTTCTCAATTCGACTGTATGTCCTTTTTTATTTATGTTACGCGATAACTCCGGTATTTGTGAACTGATTTTCATGATTCTTTTCTTGTTGGAAAGGGGGTACTTCCATAGTGGTCCCATTTCATTTTGAAGAAAATCATCCAGCTGTAAGGGTGGCTGTTCACGCATGAAGATTCATTTTTATAAATAGCACCTAGACTTTAATTTAGGAGCAATTATTTTAATGGTTGATTTTGCTATTTCTCCAATTCAATGCGTTTTTCTTTCAATATACTTTGAGTAGTGAGAACCGATTTTTATTGTCTCCAGTGTCAAGTCTTGTATAGTGGCGAACTAGGGGATATTTCAATAAAACTTAGCAAATAGACGTAATTCCACGTACTTTTGAGGTCGGTTTTTTTAGTACTCTGTATTGAGATTATGTAGTACCTTTTTGTAAATTTTCTGATCAATATGCATATGTGTGTGTGACTACTGAGGCCATTATATAAATAGAACACTCTAATAAACGGCAGCAAAATGACTCTTGTATACTCACCCGACATCATAATATCGTAAAGCAGCCTCAAACCACCTTTCTTGATAAACAAATCGTTCCAAGTCTCAGCGCCTACTTTTTCTTCTTCACTCTTTTCGTTCTCCGATGTTTCCTTTACGTTTGGGCCACTATTACTTGAGCTCAACTTGTCGATTATGTGTAGCGAATACATCAGTTTCTGGGGACTGTTAGGATCAAGTAATTCTGGTAGTTTGCTCTCTATGGGGTTCTGAAAGGCTTCGAGTAGAGTGGGGTTTAGAGGTACTGCTTGCAAAATATCCCAAACGCGTCTGGAAAGCAGTTGTGCTTTCGTATGGGCCACTGGTTCCTACAAATGAAATAAATCATCGTAAAACCATAAACGCCGCACAGTGTGTTATTTTACCTTAGTTGCGGACATCCTCGTTTTATGTGTTTTTTAGAAAGATAATATTCAAACAAAGTTCGTAATAAAACTCTCCACGCTGTATCTATCATAGTTTTAGAGAAACTTTGAAAATCGAGAAAAAACCATAAACTCAGATTATTACGTTTCCTGTAAATTTTTCTTTAAATATTTCATGTTATGATAGAAAACTACTAAAAGCACCAAGACATCCAAAAAATAAATAAAAATATCAAGCTTTCCTAGACCAGAATTAATTTTTTTCTATGATTTCGTTTTTTTTTTCTGAATAATTTCTACATATTAGCATTTATTTTCAACGCGGATATGTTACTTATATAAGTACTACCACGAAAAAAAACCAGATGCGACAAATTCAAGTATAAAATTGAAGGAAAATGAACGTTTAAAAGCTTTTAACAATTTTCAACCCCAGCCAAATCACCGTACAAAAAAAGATAACAGTAAAATAATCTAAACGAGTGAGCGAGACAGATATACCTGCTTGTGCCCGGCAGTGTGTTATTTTGCCTTAGTTGCGGACATCCTCGTTTTATGTGTTTTTTTTAGAAAGATAATACTTAAACAAAGCTCTTAATTAAACTCTCCTCTATATCTAGCATAGTTTTAGAGAAATGTAAAAAATCGAGAAAAATCCATAGAGACCATAAAATCGGATTATCTCCTTTCCTGTAAATGACTTTTCATTAAATATTACCTGTTATGATAGAAAACTACTAAAAGCGCCTATAAGTCCAAAAATTTAAAAATATAAAGCTATCCTAGTGTACAATTAATTTTTTTCTATAGTTTAATCCATTTTTTTCTGAAGACTACATATTAACATGTTTTTTCAACGAGGATTTGTTAATTACAGTAATAAGTACTACCAAAATAAAAAATCCAGATGCGACTAACAAGAGAAAGAAATATTGCATTTTTAAATTTTGGGTTGGGGTTATCACAGAATATTTATTCAGTCGGCAAAGTGCAATATTTTATATTCATTGAGTGTAGCATATTACCAATAGGTATGTTATCGGAACAAGCCGATGAATCAAGGAACAAGGCGTTATGATCGAGACCGTTTAACGTTATGATGATCGAGAGCACCATACACGAAAGTTGGATCGGACTTTGACGCTGAGTACACGTCACAAACATAAAAAATCTCTACCTATAATACCTGGTAAAGTTCTTCGCCTTCTAAGAGTGACCACGGAAAATGTTCGTTACCATCATTACCCATCAGAAGACTAATGTCTTCTGATGGGTAATATTGAAGCTGCTGATATCACGCTAGCAACAGACGAAATCATTCGGCAATCCGATAATGAGGAAAATGTAGATAAATTATAAATTAAAGATAAATTATCCTGGCAAATGCTGAAAGCATTAATGCTGAAAGCATTTGCCAGCATTAATGCTGAAAGCATTTGCCAGGATAATTTATCTTTATTCACATAACGTAATGCACATACGTGAATATTATAACAAAATATGCCAATACTAAGTAACGTACATTGTACTAAATTATTTTTGACATAATTACTTGAATTTAATTTATTTCACTTGATTTTAAATTTAACTAACGGAACTTAAAAATGTAAAAATTCAATTTATGTACCATATGAACTATGTTACCTGAACTTCATAAAGGAATTTGAATTGTTGTGGGCTACCAAAGCTCCCACATGTATGAACAAAATTTTATATTTACTAACACAACACAAGTCTATTCATATTCGAAATAAATATATTATTATTGTTGTTTTAACACATACCCCGCCATTGATTCATGTAGTCGGGTAAACATTTAAACATTTTGTGAGAACCCTATTTCCATAGAAATCTAAAAAAACCTTAGAAACGCGGAATCTCGGAGATCTTCCGAGATAAACGTTTACTTTTTTTTTATTCGATAGATACATTAATGTAGTATATGTCGAAGGTAAAGAAAATGCTAATTTGGGACGGTTATTTCATATAAATATATTTTTAAAATTAACAAAAATTTTTTTCTCGCATTCTTGCGCGCTTAAGGACTTGCGATTTTCACATTTAATAAATTTTAAATAGACAGTCAATTTGTATTTTTTTCAAAGGGAAGTTTCACGTATTTCGGGAAATACAGGCAAAAATATTTTTCTTGAAGTTCAGTGACCATTCGAAAAAAAAACTATATCTCCATAATAAAAGTAAATATCCAAACGGGTGTTTCTTAGTACAGTTTATTAGGATTCAACCTATTGAAATCGAACATAAAACGAGGATGTCCGCAACTAAAGTGAAATAACACACTGTGCGCCGTAAACTCAATACTGCCTGAATTTTTTAATTGCAAGCTTCAACTAAAACATTGTCAAGATTTCTTGTCTAAACTCATAAACAATATCCTCGTTGTAAAAAAGTTAATACAGTAATTTAAACAATCTAAACTCAAATAAAATATCAAATGAAATATCGGGAAAATAAAAAGAAGTCATACCGTGGTAAGAAACCTGATACTAGTGATAATCATTTAATCTAAACTCAGTTTAACAGTTTTCTAGCAAAAAATCAAAGAGCTGAAAGTCTGTGAGTGTAGGGAAAAAATTTACAATGTTTTCTACCACATTTGAAAACTATAAAAAAAATATCATATACCGCATTTGCCCCAGGCTCTTTCATCTGCCCTAACGCCTGCATCAGCGTAAACAGCTGATGGAAATACGTAGGGTCGAGTAGCAACAGGGTGGGTAATCTCGTTCTGGCGGGCGCGGGTTGTGCTGACGGCCATTCCGCCCACGCGCCTCTTCCGCCTACACCCACTGATACAAATACCAACTGAAAAGAAATACACGCTTATAAGCAATTTTTGATAAACTTTTCTGGATCTACAATTAAAAATTGAAATCTAATAAATTGCACAATATTTAAAAATAATATGAGTCTATCGATATTAACAACTTTTACTACAGGGACCACCCAATCAATAGGGGTAGCACTAAAACGCGAGATGCCAGAATAGCAGTATCTCACGCTTTGTCGCTCTCGATCGAGTCGCGTCCTGTAGTGCTAGCCCTACAGAACTAACAAACTCAACTGCTGTAACATGAACAACTGTTTTTCATCCTGAATAAGTGTGCTAAATAACTGGTCATGTTTAAATTTCCATAACTGCATAAAGAATAAATGCCAATTTATAAATCGGCACTTAGCAGGCCGATCGTAGTAAAGCCTATGGGTGCATCCAATGTGCTCTCTCGATTCGATTTTATATTGAGATATTTGAGATATTTTGATAAATATTGTAAATGATGAATGTATACACATATTTATATACAAAGAACAGCCCCCATAATTTTTTACTCATTCATTTCAGGGAAATCTGCCTTTCGAAAGAGTTAGTAGAGTTTAATCAATGTGACGATTTTAAGTGTAATTAGTTTCGTCCATTTATTTCATAGTCGCTGTCAACGACATGCAATTACTAGTGTTGGTATTCGTGATTTAAGGGTAATTATTTGCAAAAAGTATCTACCTGATTGTCTTTAAACCCCATGTCATAAAGTGTCCTTTCATCGTAGTCTATCGTGAGCTCTTGCCCTTGAGTTATCATTCGTAGTGGGCCATCTGTAGACAACGTTGTTACGCCTTCTTCACCTTGTATCTAAAAATAACAAAATATTAGGTACAGTACCAGAGTAACGCCGATGTATTTACAATTACGAAACGCTAGAAAGGTGCATACATTTATTCCAATGCCTACTTACTGGAAGGCAAATTTATGAGATCTATGTAAGGGAAAAGTTGTCAAAATATTAAACATATTAATGTTTTATTAAATTGATGCACTTCTCATTGCAGTACCAGATTTTCAAGTCTCCAGATCGGAGATATTCAAGTTTTACAGAAGTCGACAATTGCGTAACCTACTTCATTATAATGTATTGGACATTACAATTGTCCATCGAGTATATAACCAAAAATAGAGACGAAATAAGGGCCATCCATCCCTGGCAACTCATCAGGCAAATGGGCCTTATCACTTTTAATTATCAACTCTTGTTTGCACTGAAATCACAAATTAGAAAGCTTAAATAGTACAGCGTCAGCAACTGACCTGTGTGTACGTCTCCGTATATTCCAAAAATATTCTGTATTTATTGTAATAGATAATATCTCTAACTATGGGTGGCTGTTCCATTCGGTGGTGTAGGAAAAACAGCAAAATATCTAATTAAAAAACTTCAAGTTAAACTGGACCATTTGAAGTGAAACAATTGACGTAACCGTCAATTGTTTCTAATTCGGGCTGGCCAATCGCTCACCTTAATCGTTTAGATATAAGGTTAATTATTAGTTAAAGTTACCCAAATACATTAAATATTTAAATCATTGGAATATTTTTTGAAAATATGCATAGTACTCTACCTGTTTCTCCCACCAAACATGAACATGAGCTCTCAAATGAGCTACGAGATCAGTGTGATGTAAAGAGATGGTGGCTCTGGGTCCCGCGCCAGCCGGTTGAAGTGTTAAACGCACGCTTCCAGGTCCTGGTGTTCCTTCCCACGCTCCTGATTCCACCAGCGCCCATCGACGGAGGTGATATGCATATCTAGAAAGAAATTGAAATTAAGAACTTACTTACTTAGTTTGTACTAATAATCTATTCAGTTATATAAACTACATCTTCGAAAAACATACCTCCTTTTAAAAGTATCTAAATGCGTTTTCAACAGCAGCAGCGCTCTCTGTACACATTGCAATGCAGCCTCTTCAGCCATGTGTTCGTAAATATTCAGTTTATCCTCCTTCTTGCCTTCACAAGTCAACTTGATAGAACTTTCCCCAACCTGCTCTTTCGATATGAGTCGCTCGGCGGCGGAAGAGAGATGGAACATACACTTGGATACGAAATCGTCCTCCTGTTGTAGTTGCTGGCCCATATAATAACTGTTTAGATATTGAATCGCGCCCATTGAAACATCTAGGAGAAAAAAAATGCAATAGGGTTTTAAAGGCTGTTAAATTTCATATAGAGCCTGAAATTGTGGCGGCTAGTATTGGCTTCTGACATCCATGTCAATTATTATTGAAACAAAGATCGAAAAACACAAAGAAAAACTACTTCGCTTTGACTGGACTCAAACCAGCGTCTGTTGCCACTCCGTGGCCACCGCTCTTACCAACTAAGCTATAGACCGAATTAGCGATCTTTGTGTTGGGTTTAAACAACTATTGCTGTCAGCGCCACTTGAAACTTATGAAAGTTTCTTCAAATAACTCAAATATTGCAATTACTAACTTGCCAGCCAATAACTGAGTGTTTTGTGTTAACTTGTCATTGTGTTAAGACATAACACTTAAAAATAAGTAAGTGTTCAGTGAGTCATTATTCATTAATGTCATCGTAGTACTACTATAGTATTATACTATCTGTGGTAGTAAAATAAATTCGTAAAAACACGTATCATTATCATATAATTGACACGAAGCGTTTCGATTACATATTTATGTGGCGAACGGCTATGCAGTGGAATTCCCTGCCTGCAGACTTATTCCCTGAAGTAGGAACTTTTCAAAGCAAGAGTGAATAGACATTATTTAGTTGTGCATGCTCCATCGTCGACCTCATCGTCACTTTCCGTCAGGTGAGATGTAATACCTGTGCTATTGGCCCGTAGAGCAATTTTCCACAAATGATCCATTGCCAACGTATGAGGATGAGCGGAGTCTCTAGAATCGCCGGTGCCGAGCGCCATGCGAGCCAAGTTGCATAGTTGCTGATAGAGACTGAGACCCATTATGCTGATTGTCTGTCGAATATAACATAAAGTTTATGTTGGTTTCGACTGATATAAAACTAAAATGGAAGTAAATTAATTTGCTACTCTGCGAACCCAGTGAAGGTTAAATCGTGCAAAACAGCTGCGCTTGTGTTGAATATTTTTTAATTATATCAACCCTCCCTCCGCATAAAATTAATAAAATAAATAACACAAGCGCAACTACAGTCATAAACCAGCACCAAAAATATACCCGACACGTGTTCCACCTCTCCACGAGGCATCCTCAGGGGCTGTTGACTGCTCGGCGCTCGGCCGAAAAGTGAGGTTGTTTTTTTTTTTGAAGGATATTTTGCAGCTGGCCGCTGATGGCCTTGACTACGCCACCGAAAGAAAAGGGCGAGCTGAAGGCTCATAGCCCGTAGAATAAACTTCAAACTAAACTTAAAACCCAAGTGGGCACGGACCTCGGCTTAGGGCGCTACTGCAGACTTCCGCCAGAAATAAGAAGAAGAAGTGCTGTGGGAGAAAATCTACCACTGTACGTGCTGAAATGAGGGGAGAGAGGTTGTTCAGAACGGTTGATGCCAAATTCAATAGTTCATTGATTATAGAACCCCTGTTGTTAAACCTAATTATTTCCTTCTGTTCTAAAACATCCAGACGTAGTTTCGCAAAAATGTAAGATTTCATAAGAATGGGAATCTGGTGGGATAATCAATGCGTGAAAAAATATTCAACACAAGCGCAGCTATTTTGCACGATTTAACCTTCACTGAGTGTCGCAGAGTAGCAAATTAATTTACTTCCATTTTTATTAACATGGACTTCCGCAAAGTAACGCCTGAATCTATTAATTGATATAAAACATACAATAAGCAAAGACAATAGACGAAATTGTAGTGAAGATGAAAAAATATATGAGACACGAAAATATTTTCGACAAGAGAAAATGAAATGTTTTGCTAAATGTTACTGAAAAAAAAAAAAGACTTTTAAATGGTCAAATTCATTGACCTACCAATAAATGGAAGTCGGGTTCGCGCTAAAAAGTGTCCGCACCTATAGGGCCTATAAAATCGCGTACAGAGCGTCAATCGCGCAACATTCTTTGTTTGTTCGACTGACAGCGCGGTTGCATGATTGCATGCAGTAACATATAATAATGAGTTATAAAAATTATACAGTAGTAAAGTGTAAAAACAGGTTTTTGTATCATATTTTCACTAAACAAATATGTTATCATAGTTCTCATTTAAAAGTGTTATTTTGTAGAGTTTTATAGTATTTCATTTATATATAAATGAATCGTAAATATAAATTACAAAAGCACACAAAATAATCAAATAGCTAACTGTCCTCTACACATTGCTTGCGCAAAAGATGGAAAGAGACCCCTTACGTCAATTTCAAGAAGCTTATATAAACTTCTTGGTCATTTTCAATTGTTCAAACGATAAGCGATTGAAATATTTGGAACAAAGAAACTATAGAGTCGTGTTGATTTTAATCTTATCTTTAAAATGACTTTTTATTAAACGTTAGCAATAACTAACAAAACATTGTTGTACTCATTTTACATTACTTTTTCTTTTTTTTTTCAGAAATCAGAAAATACATTTGCCCAAAATAATGTTAGCTCGAATTTTCATAATGTCAAATGTATTTTTTTAGGAAGATTACAAAACAAAAGCTAATTTTGTCTTTGTGAAAAGCATCAAAATTACTCGAAAGCGTAACGGTTTTATTATAAACCAGTTTTCATAATTACTGATATTCGAGTTTACGTTTAGATGGAATATCGGTACATTTCTTATAGTACACGCTTATTTTCACTTTTGTAGTAATATTTGTATGTATGTATCTGCCCAACTCTTTATTATTTCTTTAAGTGAATTTGTACAAAATTCGACATAATAATATACATAAGAATTAATTAATATATACGATAAAGGCTACTCCATTACTCTTATGTTCAAGTAATTTTCAGTCAAAGCTAAATATGGTGCATTTTGTTAAATTTCCAGTAGAAGTTGAATATGATGTTTTTTGGGGCCCTTAAATTGTTACTTTTATTGTTTATTTAGTGTTTTATTGTTGTGTATTTTTATTTTATTACTACTTTTGTTGCAATACTGCAATGACGTTACAATTTAAATTAAATGTTTTAGTTTTTTGTATTTCGTTACATGTCACTATGCTTGTATAGGTTAACATCGGACATTTTTTTCGTGGTTTTTGTATTAGAGCCCACGTCCATTTATTGGTAGGTCAATGATCAAATTGATGTTTTCAGTTTGACCATTAATTTGAGTCGATAATGATCGACAATAATTGTTAAATAAAACAGTGCCAAGAATTCAGAAACCAAGAGTCAGATAGAAACAGCAGTACTTATTAGTGACGTCACATTGGATATACCGCTGTGTCAAACAAAATTCACATTAAATGAATGTTTTGCTAAAAACAATGGAGAATCCATGCCACCATTGACTGAAAACGCCTAGTATAATATAATCACATAACAAAGCATAAGGCATAGATATTATGAGACTAGTTTATGAAAACATTTTGTATTTTATTTGCATTCCTTAAATGTAACCGAAGGAGCTGAAATGTTGGACAAATTATATAACCTGGTGACAATATAACAATATGCATTTCTACAAAAATTGTTTTCTGTTACCTCGGGATCCAAAGTGGGCATTTTTTCAACATACAGGAACCTCAAAGCGTCCAAACCCAGTGCATGTTGTTCGGGAGACTTCGTGTGAGATAGCAACCATGAGTATAAGCAGTCAGCGCATTCGCCTGATCCTTTTACTACAAGGCATTGCCAGAGTTCTTCTACTTGTTCTACAGTTAATCTGTTAGAATAAAAAAAAATAGACGTTATTTGTACGGTATTACAAATTAGTGGAATAATCGTCTAATACCTTTTATATTTTTATTCCAAAATATAACAATAGAGTGTTTGGGAGGACAGCTGCAGGCAGTAAGAACACGGAATTTATAATCAAGCCATGAACGTCAAACGGAGCGAGGCTCGGCTCCCTTGGTGATGGTGTCATTAACAGGTGTCAAATTCAAAGTGGTCCAATTATTTTTTGTGTATATTAGGTAAATAACGTGTATGTAAGGACAAATCGTTTCGATGTTGTAAGAGTATAATTTATTCACCTGAAATGTTGCGGAGAGCCGACCGGTGAGAATATAGCTGTCAGAAAATGCAGTCTAACTGTTAATTCAGTTATATGTGCATAGTGAGCTGCATCGCCCGTTCCCGTTCGAGGTTGGGACATGTAGTGCCGTAAATCTTCGAGAAAGAGACGCATCATACCGCGTTCTCTCTCTGCCCACATGACCACCTGCAGCAATAATTAAATTATTTTTGTGTATTATTCCCATACTATGAGTATCTGAATAATTTGTATGTAACAGATTATATCACATAGTCAACAGTCAGATGGCCACCGTTTTACAAACAGTACGAATTACTTTTGTATATCCGATGACGTCATCATAATACTTTTATTTCAAGTAACAATGTTAATATATACAAAGATGAGAATTTATTCTAAAGTTCATTTCACATAGCATGGTTACGGTAACGTTTGAAATTGGAAGTTTCTAGAGATGTAGTGATGTAATATCGAATAGAAAAAAATCGATTTAAATATCTTATCGAGATAATTTATAACGAAGCGAGAATCAATATTAGAAACTATGCTTTAAGAACAAATCATGAACATAACATTATTATGTTACTAAAAAACTACGCAACAAATTAAAAATCAACAATAATTAAACAAAAAGTCAACAACATAGTATAAAATCAACAGCAACGAAACGAAACGAAATTTGAAGAATGACTCCAAAAACATCATGCAAAATTCCAAGCAAAAGAAAACTACCCACATACAAGGTCATTGTAATACAATTTGAACACGTATTGACGCGAGGTACACAATAACCGATTCGATTTATCGATTCCATGGTGTAAATCTCTATGGATAAATATTCCGTTTTAGGCATAAAGTAGTTGGGGTAATTTATTTTTATCTTTATAATATTGATTTTCTATCTACTCAATATACTGTAATTTTTACTTAAATTTACAACTGCAACTAACATTGTTCGTTTTTGGTATATTATAAGAATATTAAATATACTTATATCTTTTCATAACCTGGTTGAGGGATTAGTTAAAAATAGCAACATAAAAACGTGAAATGTCACAGTACCCATCCACCCATGTGAAATGGACTGTAGCGTTAGTAAAATTAAAATTCAATTATACATTAGGACGTGTTTAACCCACGAGTGTCAAATAAAGCATGCATCCCTATTCCCTACGACGCGAAGAGCGAAGTTGGGGCTGACCCGCACACGACGCATCAAAGACGCGCGTTTTTTCCGCAAAGTGGCGTAAAAACCGTCCACACGGACATCAGCAAACATCCCTGCACTCGCTGCGAAGACGGGACAACCCTATCAACACCCTGAATGCGTTATTGTATTTAGTCCGTAGGGTCCTGTAGGCCCTGACCGTATATTCTCGCCACAGACTGCGTATAGGTATGTAACGAGGTCAACCTACTTGATGCATATCCATGCCGCGTAACTGTTGAAATGATGAAAATAGTTTTGGTAAAAGACGAAGCGACACCGCTACAGATCTGAAAAAAAAACACATCTAGTAAAATACACTTGTCAGTGCAAACTTTAGAAAATACAACAATTCAGATTAAATTTCAAACAGAGAAACTACGCATACAAACTTTTGTCATACTTTTAATGACACTATTATATGTATACAGGGTGACTGGTTGAACGAAATAAATATTTAAAGTGGGGAATGAGCAGCTGATACCCATCCCCAATATGTAAAAATATCGCCCCAAAACATTATAAAAAAAATATCGTACCATTTTACAAATACTAATACTCTGTTCGTTTAAGCTACTCTACGAACAGCTAATTTGTTAGGAAAATGAACCGCCCGCCGCCGCGTCGCGCCCCGCGCTACGAGCGCGTGTCAAGCCTCTCTCGCTTAAGCTGTTTTAAAAATAATTCAATTTTCCCTTCATACTTTGATTTTGGCTTAGGACAGGCAAAAATACCAATTAAACTACGATAAATTATTTTTTAAAGTACATAATATTTTACGCAGTTGTAAAACACAAATTAAGCTAGTAGGTATGGGCATGGTTTGGTATTTTTGGCGTATTTAAAAAATGGAATCATACCTATTTACAATAATTAATTTTGATTAAATTTACAAATTTACAGCAATCTTAACAATTGTTCAAAGTGTCCACCACCTCGCGCAATGCACAGTTGTGCGCGTTTTCGCAAATTGTCTTTTAAATTATTTAAAACAAAATTATCGTTTCTAATTTTCTCGAACGCGTCCTGAATTCTGGATTTCAGTTCATCCCGACTTTGGTATTCAGTCGCATACACTAGACGTTTTACATCACCCCACAAATAAAAATCTAAAGGAGTTAAATCCGGTGATCGAGCTGGCCACGCGACTGGCCCGCCGCGCCCAATCCACCATTCCCCGAATTCATTTGTAAGGTACTCACGGACCTGTGTCTGGTAGGGTGCGGGAGCGCCGCCAGTCGTGCTGGTAAAACAAGTTTGCTACATAGTTCAGCGGCACTTTGAATAACATATCGTCAACGACGTTTTGCAGAATGCGTAGTTACGAGATATGATCCAATCGTCTCTCAATAAAATAAGGGCCGTCCCTCAATAAAATAAGGGCCTAGAAGATTAGTACCCAAAATGCCCGCCCACACATTTACACTGAAACGGTGTTGGAAATAGTCCTGTCGTATCACATACGGATTTTCATGTGCCCACCAATGTTCATTGTGCACATTAAAAATTCCCATTTTCGTGAATGTGGCTTCGACAGTGAATAAAATGTTTTTGTCCTGGTTATTTAATAACCACTCACAAAAATGTATTCGCGGACCGTGGTCAATGACGCCGAGCTCCACAGAACAGAGCGAAAATGGTACGTGTGAAGACCGTCTCTGTGTAAGAGTTTCCACACTGTCCATTGTGACACTCCGAATCGTCTTGCTGCATTTCGAGTACTCCGGCGTGGGTCATGCTCAAAGTATTCAAAAATCGCTTCTTGTAGGTTCACTGGATACGGATCCCTTCCTCGCCCTTGAGCATGCGAGGGCACAGTGAACTGCCCAAAAGTCCTCAAACGAAAATTGAGTCCTAACATTAAAGTGTAGGATGGAACTCGCCGATTAGGGAACATTTCACGGTACAGGTCCCTAGCACCACTAACTACATCATTTGCCATAACATAACACCGTATCATGTCCCAATACTCCTCATTTGTGTAGTGATAAGGCATCATTATGTGTCACTGCACTCCACGGAATTACACAGTTGAACAGACCGATGTATCACGGAAAACAAAGATCGGCGAGGCGGCGGCGGCGCGTGCGTGTAAACGCAAAATCACAACGTCCTGACTTACAAAAGGGCGTAAGCGAACTAACCCGGCGGACGGCGGGACGCGCGGGCGGGATTGGGGTAGCCGGCGCAAGCGGCCTTCAACGAGTAGTGGCGGGGGTGTCTAATGCACATGCGCAGACGATTTTGTTTTGACGAACGTCACGCGCAGAGTAATACAAAATGTTAGAGGCAGTATTTTCCTTAAATAAAAATGTTTAATATTTTTTTTTACATGGTCGTGTTATTTTTACATATTCGGGATGGGTATCAGCTACTCATTCATCTCTTTAAATATTTATTTCGTTCAACCAGTCACCTTGTATATACACTATAATATTGCATGTTGCTTAATGTTATAAAGATATCAAACATCCGCGTTAGAACGACACGACAAACGGAAAGAGCTAAAAAGGGAGTTGAGATATCATTGTCTTTCATCAGTATCAATTACTTTTGTTTTAAACTCACCTATGATTAGCAAGATTATCGAGACAGCCTTCAATGAACTTTATCCTGATGAATTTATCTGTACTGAAACACAGCAACGCGCATAACGCCTTTTCGGCTTCCAGGGCCAGCCCTTCGCCAAGTTGTTCCTGTTCATTAAAAACGCAAGTGAGCATTTGTGTAATATATAATAGTAACTCGCACAGTTGCAAAATTTGTTTCATGGTATAGATAATAATATAATAATAGTTAAGCTACATGTAGTCCAACTACTGGCCATATGTCTCCTCTCAGAATGGGAGGGCTCGGGCTGTAGTTCCCACGCAAGCCCATTGCGGTTTGGGAACTTCACACACATAATTAAATTGCTTTGTTAATGTGTGCAGGAAGGTTTCCTTATCATGTTTTCCGTCACCGAAAAGCTCGTGGTAAATTAAGCACATAAATTCCAAAAATTTCAATGGCCCGGATTCGAACCCACGCCTTCTGCTTAAAAGGCGGTAGGTGAAACCATTAGCCTACCACGGCTTTTATCGTAAAACAATACAAAAAAGTTAATGTTTTTTGATGTTTTATTTTGACATGAGAAGTAATAAGCAATTTAAATTTTTACGCTTGACTATGACAGGTCATACAACTCACAATAGCACCGTCTTGTAGTAGATCCCAAAGCAGTGTGTTCCCCGGTCGACAAACATCATCGACGTTAAAGGGAAGGGGCGCTGGTGCGGGGGACGGTGGGCGTACACGCTTGCCTTCCAGTGCACCCGCTAGAGCGCTTTGTGTTTGGTATTCAGTTAGACATTGAGCCTGTGAAAACAGTAAAAAAAAAGTAAAAACTTTTATCATCTTATTATCAGTGATTATGAACTCTTGAAAATATTTTTAGATTTTTCTTTCTTATATTATTTTCTTACAATTACTTTTGTTTACTCAACAACTAATTTCTCCTACACTTGTGAAGTTCTTGTAGCAAACCAAATGTATTATTGTATTTTTGTTGTTGTTATTAACTCTCTTTTATTTACTATCAATTCAAGTTGTCCTGTAACTGTCTGGTACACAGAAATAAATCTAGTTAGAATGGCGATATGGGCGGGCCACGCGTGCCACAATATTGCACTTGCCATATTGTGCTGTTTCTAAGTGCTTAAATAAAAGTGCGAATGTCAGTCGGTCAAAATGAGGCATCTCCTTTCACGGCTACGTCATTAACTTAAATCCTGTTTTAATAAAGTAAACACGAAAAAACGTAAAATAATTAAGAAACTTTCAATACAATCACAACATCGCTAAACTCAAAATTCATTGCGTGTTAAACAAAATGCATACTACGCTTAACGCTCTACGTAGCGAGCAGCCTGTGACAAAATAAGACATCTACTCTCATGCCCAGTGAAGTGGTAAAGATAATTTTATTTTTTTTATAATATCTAGTGACGGGCTGAACAAGTCGTACGCCTGATGGTAAGCTACACACCTGTCTATAACAGTTACAGTGCCACTCAGAGCTTTAAATTGCAAAGATCTAAGGTGCATTACCACTGCGCCCGCTACCCTGAGACATAAGTTGACAAGTCCCATGTGCCTGTAATTTCACCAGCACTCTTAGCCTTCAAAACCGGAAGACAGTAATGCTGATACGCAGCTACCTTGGACGAATTCTTTCACAAAGAGCTCTACTGCTACCAAAAAATAATGGATTTGTCGACTAAATGTTTACTTATTATTTTGAAATAAAAGAAAAATTATTATTTTTACGTTTTTTAGTAGTCATGAATCGTAATGGGCAGTGGAATAAAACGTTATCAATTAAAATTAGTTATATTGTGGACAAGTTAACTTTACCAGCCTGTAAAGCCTATTATTTGGTATTTGTACCCAACACCTTTCATTAAAACTACGTCCTTATTAATATGTAATGTTACAATCACATTGCGTTTTATTTTCTTATTACCTATATAATATATATCGATATCCATAAATTTCAATAAATATTTATGTTACTTCACTAATTTAATTATGCCCTCTCAACCACCCACATGGGTGTAGTTTGTCTAAAAGATGACACGCTCTATCTCCACAATACACGTTGTATCTAGATTTATAATCGAGAAAAACTGTTTTGAATGGTGTAGGTATTTATTATAAAATAATGGTCTCACAAACAATTTACTATACACCTAACGATACTGTCTAAATAAATAATATGCTAATGTGTTACACGATACGATATACTTTATCCGATCACATAAAATCCTGAAAACAGGTTAAAATAAAAGTCTAAAATGAATTATTTCAGATTAACTTTATGTATAATTTTTACACGTAAATATTTCTGTGTATAATTTTTATATGTAAATATCTGTTTAAGTACTACGGAAAACCAGCAAAATTTTGTTTGTCAAGTAAAGCCCTATTAGCTATATAATGTTTTATTTATTGAATAGCTATTAAATTCACATTTATCACAAAATTTGCTAATTGCCCAACGGTTTAACGACACGCCGCGCCGCCTGCAACCCCGACAGTCGCCATCGGGCGCTTGTTGACGTCGGATCTGTATCAAATATTCTTCACTTGTTCTTATTTTGTTCATATCAACCTACAGCGAGCGAATTGCGGACGCGAGGTGCGAATCCCCACACCCCGCCTCCTAAATTCTAGGCTCGCGTTGAAATATCTCATCTTAAGTTGTTCCTAAGATTGTAATAATGTATTGAAAAGATCCTAAGTAAATAAATAAACTCTTGAAAGTTTCATCTTATTGTTTAGTTCAGGTTGCTCTCTCGATTGTATATATTTGTTTATGGTGTGGGATCACATGCGTATATACTAGTATCTCAACACCAAGTAACAAGTTTATTTTTGAATAAATTAATACAAAATCTATATATTTATGAAGTTAGCAGCGTTATTCTGGTCAAACTGTCGCTTCGCCATAATCTCATAAATATGAATACTTTTAATTGTTTTACCTGTGCAGCTAATCGCGCAAGTTCCTCCTCACAGGCGGAGTCGTCCTCGTCTAAATCAGGCAAATGTCGGTGAGAGTGCGCTGAAATGGCGGAGGACGCGCTTCCTTCCTCTTCTTCGCCGCCACGACGTTTGTAACTCTCCATTAGCCGCAGTTCCATTAATCGCCTACACATATATGTCCAATTCACACAAATTACTTTTACTTAACATTTATTAACTTAACCTTGACCTTCAATGATTTTTCTATTTAAAAAGTCGCATTTGCATCGTATTGTCTTCTCCAATTATGTTATATACCATCGAATATATAACCAGAAATAGAGACGAAGTAAGGGTCGTATATTCCTGGTAACTCATTAGCGATACATCTCTTATAAAATATCAACTTTCGTTTGCACTAAAATATAGACAGGCCAGCAACTGACCTGTGTGTACGTCTCCGTATATTCCAAAAAATATTCTGTATTTATTGTATTAAAGATAATATCTCTAACAATGCCGTACTGTTCTATTCGGTGGTGTGGGAAAAACAGCAAAACATGTAATTACAAAACAAACGGAATCACATTTCATCGGTAATTAAATATTAACTATGTAATTTTTCAATTTGCGTCCATTATAGCATAGTTCAAGTTAAACTGGTCGATTTACAGTGAAACTATTGTCAACACCCATCAATTGTCAAATCATTTATGCGTCTTGCTTCCACCTAATGCAACTCCCATTACGTCATCTCGTTCTATTCATTGGGCACGTCTTACTAGTGTTGCACTGAAAAAATCGTATTATGTATCGATATTTGCAAGTATAATTATTATTACTGTATAATGATTTATTTAAACAATCGGTAAAGTAAAAAATCTACATCTAACGTCGTCGTAGTTAAGTATTGAGCCATGAGAATAATGTATCCATTTCATAAGTATGTCAGATTATGCACAAGAAAGACCACCGTAGTATAAAACCACCTCATATCTTTCCATGGATGTCTTCTCAACTAACATACTGCGATCACCTATCCACCAAGCAAGTGTAGTGATTGTGCCAAGTCTCCGAGGAGTCCAGACTGTTTATGGGTTTTGGGGAGACCCATAGACAGTTAGAGTTGTGTACTGTCAGTTGTTTTGTTTAAAATACGTGGGTACCGAAAAAAACTTACTATTTTTGTATTGTTTTTGAAGATTTCCTAAGGATCCAGGCCTTAAGAAAAAATAGATTGCATCCACGAAATGGGAAAACTGGTGTCCAAGCAATTACAGCGTCACTTGCTCTCGGCATTTCACAGAAGACTGTTTTTATACAAAGAACATTTCCTTCATATTTATACACTGGCTTTTACCTATTTTTATTTTTATTTTACCTATATAATACATCCAAATTGACATCCTTGATAAGAAATTTAAAATAAATAGAAATTTTTGCCATCTCCTGAATAATAACTCGTATATTCTATATACTCCTGAATAAGATACGTGTTTGAGAACGTAAGGCGTCGATATACACTATCGATTTCGATAATATAATATTTGCTTGCCCATCTCTAAAGTATATTTCGAATTCGGGCTGGCCTATCACAGCGCAGTTGCCACCAGTTGTCATTTGGCAAAATAGTTTCCAAACAAATTAAATGACATTTCGTCTCTATTTCTGGTTATATACTCGATGTTATATACGTACAATGCTTTGCTTTCAAAATAAAGATTTTTCTATTCTTCTATTTTACCCAAATCCACAGACTGAGACTCGATCGTGACCAGAGCTAAGCAAATGAGACATTCTGTAGTGCATTGTAGTACTCACCGTGCGTCGACATTGTCGCAAAGAAGTTGGCAGTGAGCGGTGTCACTACCAGACGATTCTTCTTCTACTTCCGATACCGACTCGGCGAGATCAGTTGTTTTTAGCTGCGTAGCTGTTGACAAAAATCCAAATTAAAATTTTTAATAAGAAAGCAACTCTTGTCTGTTACATTTTCACACCTAAAGCGCTGTACCCGATTTGATGAATTTTGGCATAGAGATAAATGGGATCTAGGAGAAGGACATACGCTACGTTTCAAAAATAAATCTTAAAGGGGGTGAAATAAATAATGAAAGTTTGTATGGAGATCAAATGATTTGTCAAGTAAGTTGTATACACAGGGCGCACTATAAGTTTCTGGAACTGGCCACTTACATAAACAAAATTTAAAAAGTAATTATAAGTAATTTGAAGATGGAACTCTTTGGCTGTGGATACAGTTTGTTTCATCTGACTGTCACTTATTTTTACATTGTGGCGTCATTTTAGAAATTGGTTGTTTACATCACCATGGATTTAACTCGTGAAAATTTTCGAAGTATGATTTTCTACGACTTCAAGTGTAATATAACAGCTAAGCCGAGCTTCGTCCGTTTTAAACTGCTTTTGGCTATGAAGCACCATGCAAGACGACTATTTATAGCTGGTTTGCAGAATTCCAACACGGTCGTATGAATCTCAGTGACGAATTTCGTGGTGGTCACTACTGTGAACAACAAATATGTACATCAACGCTGTGCGCTGTATGATCAAAACAGACAGGACATACCATGAGATTCGAGCATCTTTAGGCATAGGCATGAGACAAATACAATCAATACTACACAAACATTTTGATGTGAAACAGCCATGGGATGGGATTTTTCCACACAATTTGACTGAGGCTCAAAAAACGGATCGCGTCACTTAGTGCAATGCCATGCCTACCAGATTCAACGAAGGGGCGTCAAATTTGGTGTGGGACATAGTAACAGGTGACGAAACACGGATTTATAGTTACTTTCCCAAAACAAAGCAGCAATCGAGCGTATGGGTCTTTCGAGATGAGCCAAAACCAACTAAAGTGGCGCGCGTGCAAAGTGCCTCTAAGCGGATGATTGCTTCTTTTTTTAATAAATCTGGACACGTGGCTACTGTTGCTTTGGAGAATCGTGGTACCGTGAGTAGTTATTGTATACGACCATTTGTTAGCTGGAAATTACAGACAAACTCCATAAACAAAAATATAAAAAAAAATTAACTGTAAACGCCGTATCATCTTGCACCACGACAATGCCAGTTCTCACACGGCCAGACAGACAAATGAATTTTTGAAGGTGAACAACGTTGACCTTATGAGCCATCACACGAACAGTTCCGACCTGGCACCTTGTGACTTTTATTTGTTTCCAAAAATTAAGAACCAGTTACGCGGTCAACGATTTTCATCACCTGAAGAGGCTGTTGATGTGTATGAAAAAATATGTTTCAGAGATTGTCACGGAGGAGTGGCATAAATGTTTTCAAAATTGGTTCATTCGCATGAAAAAGTGCATTAACGTTAACGGAGTATATTTTGAGAAACAATAAATTCATTTCTGACGAGGAAATGGTCGAATCACGTAACATTTTTAAAAGTAATTTAAAATGGTGTCAGCATAATGAAGACAGAATAGAAATGGATATAAACAAAACATAGATCTGAAAAAAATTTTTGTAAATTTCGGCAACAAACTCACAATTTAAGTTATAAAACTAGTTTTCCTGCTACTGTTAATGGGTTCGTAAATTATTGTAAGGATATTGCAAATTTATTTAAAGATCATTTCCGTGTGGACCCACCATCTTTACCTTTAGCACCGATTCATTCTTGTACTGAAAATGAATGTGGGCAGGTGATAGTTATAAAATTTGAAAGATATCAAATTTGTTTTAAAAAAATATGAATAGAGGCAAGTCACCTGGCCATGATAGCCTAAGTGTGGGACATTTGATATTTGGGGGAAAGCATTTGCCAAGAGTTTTGCACATTTTATTTAACTTGTGTATTGGTTATGGATATGTGCTACCGGAAATGATTCGTACAGTGGTTGTACCAATTGTAAAAAATAGGACTGGTGACATATCTTCGACTAGAAATTACAGACCCTTATCATTAACTGCTGTAGCAAAGGTTTTGGGTGGTATTCTGAACAAGCGTCTGCAAATGTGTTTAAGTCTGGACGAAGGCCAGTTTGGTTTTCAGCCACGTTTATCAACGGAGTTGGCAATTTTGAGTTTAAAACACGCAGTGTCTTACTACACTGCACGGAAAACAAATGTATACGCATGCTTTTTAGATCTTTCCAGGGCCTTTGACCTGGTTAATTACAATCGGTTGTGGAAGAAATTAGAGGGATTGGGGATGTCTAGGGAGTACATTAATTTGTTCAAATATTGGTATAATAATCAAAGTAACTGTGTAAAATGGTCAAATGAATATTCAGATGATTTATGATAATTATGTACTAAGTTGTGGAGTTGGACAGGGTGGCTTAAGCTCTCCCAGCTTATTTAATCTCTATATTAACGGACTCATTGAAGAGCTGAGCAGCAGTCATATTGGGTGTGATATTGGAGGAAGAAATGTTAATAATCTAAGTTATGCAGATGATATGGTGCTGCTCAGCCCTTCAATTAAAGGGTTGAGGAAACTAATTTTCATCTGTGAAGAATATACCAAGTTACATGGCTTGGTTTATAATATTAAGAAAACAAATTTTATGGACTTCAAATACAAAAAGGACCAGATTTTGTACCTGATTTGTGTTTGTGATGTTGGTTAGGGTGGATAAATTCCGTTATCTTGGTCATATAGTTACTGAAAATCTTAGTGATAATGATATTGAGCGAGAAAGGCATTGGCAATGCGTGACAATATGTTGGCTAGGAGATTTGCACTCTGTTCAGATCAAGTTAAAGTAACGCTCTTTAAGTCGTACTGTCAGACACTATATACGTGTAATTTGGGGGTTAACTGTACCGAACAAGCGTACAATGCGATCCGCGTTCTATATAACGATTTATTTAGAACTATGTTTAAATTGCCAAGATACTGAAGTGAATCTGACATGTTTTTGTTAGCACGTACGGACGGGTTTGCTACTGTGCTTAGAAAGAGGTTTTCTTCTCTTAGGGTCGTATTCTAGAACTCTACTCAATGCTCAAGTCAGGATTGCAATTGAAACACAAGCACTGGAAATACGACCCTAATGGCAGGGACTTGAGTATGATTTCGAATGCTTTAAACCATACTCAAATCCTGACTTGAGCATTGAGTAGAGTTCTAGAATACGACTCTTAGACAGAAAGTGCTAGATAGTACTAATAGCATTATATCTACTATAGCTCGCAGTTGCGACTCATCCATACTGCGACATTGGATTTCAATTATTCATAATTAAGTACCTATATATAATATTTAATTCTAATTTAACATTATTGTAATTCTATGGATTTGTTATTTATGAAATAAATTATTATTATTATTAGTACTTTTTTCTTATTTATTCTGGAAACTTATTGTGCGCTCCACGTACATGAGGCGCACTATAAATTTCCGTTCAACGTTGTTCACTTTCAAAAATTCATTTGTCTGTCTGGCCGTGTGACTAGTTCTCACACGGCCAGACAGATTATCGTGGTGCAAGATGATACGGCGTTTACGGTTATTTTTACGGAGTTTGTCAATAAATTCCGGCAAACAAATGGTCGTGTACCAATCACTATTCACGGTACAACGATTCTCCAAAACAGCAGTAACCACGTATTCAGTTTTATTAAAAAAAGAAGTAGTCATCCGCTTAGAGGCACTTTGCACGCGCGCCACTTTGGTTAGTTTCGGCTCAACTCGAAAGACCCAAACGCTCGATTGCTTTTTTGTTTTGTAATCGTAGCTATAAATTCATGTTTCGTTACCTGTTAATATCCCTTCGTTGAGTCTGGTAAGCATGGCATTGCACTAAGTGACGCGATCCGTTTTTTGAGCCTCATTTAAATTGTGTGGGATCCACCGAGAGCACAGCTTTTTCACACCGAAATATTTGTGTAGTACTCATTGTATTTGACTCATACCTATACCTAAAGATGTCCGAATATCATGGTATGTCACATGCCTGCCTGTTTTGATCATACGGTGCACAGTATCGATGTTTTTGTTGGTCACAACAGTGGACGGGCGACCATCACGAAATTCGTCACTGAGATTCACACGACCGCGTTTGAATTCTGCAAACCTATAAATACTCGTCTTGCACGGTGCTTCATCGCCAAAAGCAGTTTGAAGCCGAGCGAAGCTCCGCGTAGCTATTCAATTGCACTTAAAGTCGTAGGAAATCATAACTACGAAAATTTTCACGAGTTACATCCATGGTGATGTAGACAACCAATTTCTAAAATGACGCCACAATGTAAAAACAAGTGACAGTCAAATGAAACAAACTGTATTCTATAGCCAAAGAGTTCCGTTTTCAAATGTTATAATTACTTTTTAAATATTGTTTATGTAAGTGGCCAGTTCCGGAAACGTATAGTGCGCCCTATGTAGTAGGCTAAATGATAACTTATTCTATGCAGACGAAGTCGCGGGCACCAGCTAGTATTAAATAACGTTAAAATAGAAATGTTCCCATCATGAGAACATGACTGTATTATAAGGCACAAGCATTGTACTTCGAATGTAATGTTGGTGCAAAATGGCGAGGTGACTAATATCAAAAACATTGAATACAGGTGGAACACGTTTAGGCACACATTTTGTTTTAACGAACAAACAAGAGCACAAGATGATGGACCATGCACTCACGGAAATGTCTTGTCTTGCCAGGCTTGTGCCGCTTCTTGTACAGCTTCTTTTTACGCGGGCGCAGCAGCTCTTCGGCGCCACTGCTTGCGCTGCCGCTGCTGCCGGCACGCTTGCTGCGTCTAACATAAAAATATATTATTCAGAAGTTCCCTTTCCTATCAAGTAGGTTTGACAACCAAATGTATTCCGATGCGTAAATCCGCATGAAAAATATTCATAGACGTTATTACGACCCCGTGTGGCAAATTCGGGTGTCTGCTATTACGAGGTCTGTTCCAAATGTATGTTTCCGGTGGGAGCGTGTTGTTCAGTCAAACGGAGATTACTTTGAAGGATGTCACGTGTCGGATTATGATTAAAAGACCCAGCGCGGAATAACGGACGAAGGTCGGATACTTTTGGGACAGACCTCGTATATCATAGATATATTATATCAAAGTACTCTCTCTCTCTCTTTCTTCAATTGGTACTAATTAAAGATAAGCAAACAGCGAACAATTCAGTTTTTAATTAACATTTCCACGTTCACTGTAAAGAGTTGTAAATTTGTTTCAACCGCATCAGTCAATGTACAGGATACAGCAAAACATTAGTAAATGCAGAAAGAGTGAACGTGTTTCGTTTACGAAATTCCATAGAGTTCAGAAACTTACTTTTGGCAAGCTTTCAGCGTAGTGCACTCCTTTTTCGTCAGTTCTTCGCCTTCGCGCAGCCACTCTTGCTCCGCTAATAAATAAACAGGCAATAATGTGAACACTGATATTGCACCAAGGCCACTAAATGATGATCTCTGACAGATCTCATTAAGATTTGGTTATAATTCATATTAATACATTTCAAACATCTGACAATATCGCTGTCTCGTTTAAAGATTGTGAAAGCGGTAGCAATAAATTAGGTCTATAAAACTACATATACTATAATTAGTTAACAAGACAATAAACAATATTTGGTGGTAGGGCTTTACTATGCCTGAATTGCAGTATTTCAAATGGAAGGGTTAAACCACAGCGATTCCACGCAAAGGAAACATAATCTTCTGACCCACAGCCGGCAAACGCATTGCGATGGTACGGTTACTTTTTTAGTATCGCAAATACCCACTTATAGCCACTTACCGTTGAACTTCCGTTACGCGGATCATACACCAGAAAAAAGTTTTTATTGCGTTATTTCCAAATTATCTTCTCATCGATGGATTTTCATAAACACATTGTCGTACGCAAAATACATCATACAAATACTTCATTTATTTTTTTGTATAAATCTGATGATTTTTGGTTCTTAAGGTTGTTAAAAAAGAATTAAAATGAACCATAGAGTTAATAAATAGATTTCCTTAATTACATTAAGTTCTGATTTTATGAGTATTTGACCTTTCTTTTTGAAAATTTGAAACACCTTGATGACTATTTGCGTTTATTGTATTATTTGCATATAACCCAAATTGATTAGTCATTGTCAGAGATCAACTGATAATGGCGTATATATTGAAATAATATTACCGGTAAGTTCACGTTGATGTTTACTTTGTTTCCTGGGTGTGGGGCCAGCTTCTTCGCCGGATGTGCTTAGTTCCTCGCACTGTAACAATAAAAGTCATAAATGTGTCCAATAACCAATAAAAACCAACATCTGACAGACAAAATTCATGCGTTATGTAGGGCAATAAGTCACTGCAAAGATTTCCTTATAAAATCTTCAAATTATATTGAATATGACAAAATAGGCGTCTAAGTGTTATAAAAAAATAATGTATATGAGTGCATACTTACAGGATCGTCATCAGAGTTAGTCTGGTCCATGGAAACGCTAGCTTCAGATGAGGAGTTATGTATAGGCTTGCAGGTGGGCGGCGGCTGACGTAGCGGCGCCTCGTCGGCCAATGGCGGCGTGCCTGCACCTGCTCCTCCCACCGCACCTGCACCACCTAATGCACTCGGCAGCCCACCTAGCCCACCGCGCGACCACATAGCTCGCATTAAAGCTGACGCTAAGAACAGACTCTGAAATAGAAGCTCAGCATCGGTATATTGTCTGATCAAATTATAAATTAAATTAGAAGCATCAATTTTACTGCTAAAATCTAGAACACAGAGACCATATTATTATGTAAACAAATCCTATATGTTTTTCCTGAGAAATAGTGTAATATAGTGAAATGTGCACTAAACATTATATTGTATTTGGTCACCTGTTCAGTATGCTCCTTTGGTGGCAATGCGCATAAAAGGCTATAGAGATGGGCACATGGTTTGGGCGAGAGTGCTCGAATAAATCCCGGTAACAAATCATACACTTGTCGACCGCAGTGCTTAAGCTGCGCTGCCGCCCATACTAGCTCGATGTGTTCCGGATTTACGCGGCCTTCCATTGCGAGGAACTTTAGTATCATATGCGATTGTTTTATCACCTGGAAGACAAATTTTATTTCTTATATTGTTTAATGTATGTATACAATGTCTGACAATTTTCAAATGTGTTATGCAGGTCTTGATTTCATCGATCATGAGATCTAACTGTTCATATATTTTTTACGAGGTTATTATGACACACGTGTCGTGTATTCAGTGTCACACTTTTAGCGGATCTTTTATGTGGACATTTGCCATTCGCGAGTAGATAGTAGAAAATTTAATAGAGTATCACAGGATACAATTGTTTGAAGATCCCAACTAAGGACTAAACCTCAGAGAAGCCCGCGTATTCACTGACGGATCAAAAACAAACTCAGGAACAGGTACTGGGGTATTCTCAGAAGACCTCAATATCAGAATATCAACACCGCTTGGTGACCACAACACAGTATTCCAGGCTGAATGTATGGGTATCAAGTTGGCAGCAGAAGCAATAATAGCGAGAAGAGTAAAGAATCACTCCATTCGAATACTCTCCGACAGCATGTCAGTACTACAAGCACTGAGCAGCTATGACATTAACTCAGGGCTTATATATGAATGCCATCAAGCACTCATGGAGGTATGTACACACAACCACGTAATTCTACAGTGGATTAAAGGACACAGCGGCTCACGTGGCAACGACGCAGCAGACGAACTAGCTAGAAAAGGGTCGGAGACGGATGCTGTAGGGCTGGAACCCATAGTGTCCCTCCCCTACCAATGGTCAAGAACAACTATACTCAAAGGTACAAAATCTTCTCATAATAACATGGACAACCCTTACGGTTTGTAGACAGGCTAGGGAAGCACTCCCAACGCTCAACGCCAGTCTATCTCGTAAATTAATCAAACTTGAAAAACAAGAGCTGCGCACTCTATCTGCTGCTCTAACGAGTCATGGTCCATACAATAAACACCTTTTCAATTTAGGTATCACGGCCAGCCCTCTATGCAGAGCGTGCATGGAGGGGGAGGAAACAGTCGCACACATCCTACTAGAGTGCTCCGGTGTGGCCAACTACAGGGCAAAGTACCTTGGATTGCCGAGGTCGCTCCTCGAAGTCTTCAGAAAACCGAAGAGGCTGCTGAGATTCCCGGAGGAGCTTGGGTGGCACGAGTAAGACCCTGCACCCACCACACGCAAAATAGGCGCCTCGACGTCGAGTTGCGGAAACTAGCCCATTGCACCAAATACCAATAATACCAATACCATAGAGTATCGCAGTTATGATAATAGAATAAATGAAACATTGCCTTAGCAAATTGAAAAGAATATGCATTGGGTGCACTATGGACTGCCTGCTTTTCAGTTTTTTCATGTGTTCTATTATGGAACCAAAAGTATATTGTGGTTGATTATATTATGCAATTAACAATTATGGGGACAATAATCTATGTTGGTAAAACATAAAATAGCAGTGCCTCCTACCTCTACATGCAAATTAGGTCCAAAAAGATGTTCAATGATGTTGTTGTTTGTCAGCCATGTGGCCAACTGCTGTCCTGCTAATTCCGCATCACCTGCTGGCTCCCCAGCACACAGTTCATTGTGAGTGGATATAAGAGCATTAATTTGCGCTACACCAGCCAGCCGCATGGTCAGGGTGCTACTGTTGAAATATTTAAACGCCAGTGCAAGACCATCGCCGTCGAACGCTAATGGCGCGTCTAGAGGCTCTTTAGCTGCACCCCACATGAAATCTGTTCGAAAGAGAAGTTTTTCAGTTAAACAATTTAAAAATTAATAAGTTATTCCTAACAATGTTTACAGCACTTTGTGTAAAACAACAAAATAAGTGTGAATAACACAGCTGAGAAATGTGTAAAAGTCTTCAAGATACAATATACACAAAACTATGCACATTTACTAATTTCATAAATTACTCAAACTTTCTTACCTGCCATACTTTTAACAGCTGGTACTCTCAAGTCTTTATCTTCCAAGCTGCACATGTACTTTAAAATTTTGCTTCGTAAAGGCATGAACAGTTGTGCCACGGCTCTAAAGTTCAACCAGAGCTTAAGATTTCCTACAGCTGCCACTATTGCATGGGCCATTGATAATGGAAGAGTGCCTGGTATAGCATTCTCAAAGACAGATGTCATAGCACAGACTCCACCAAGTTTGCAGAACAAACTAACATTTCGAAGCAAGTATGCAGGTATCTCTGTATCATGTAAGTCGCAATAGGAGCTAAGGTTTGATATTTCTTGGGCTGAGAGATCATCTAATCGACTCAATGAAGAGTGTTTGCAAGCCATGTAAAGAGGAAAGTTTAGGAGGAATATTTTGGAAACTATGTGCATTAGTTTTTCTTTCTGCTGCATGGACCATACTTCCACATCTTCTTTTGATGATGAAGGTTTATCTTTGCTTGGCGATTCATCTTTTGTTGGTTCTGACAGTTTGGACTCAAAAACTTCAGGTTCCGTGAGTTCTTTTTGTTCACTTTTTTCTTCATCTTCAGTTGGACAGGACTCAGGTGTTAATGGTTTCTCCTGCGTAATCTCAGAGTGCAACTTAGCAGCGTCTATGAGGTCATCTTTAAGTTGCTTTAGTTGACAAACTGATAAGCAAAGGATACTTTGCACCACCAAGTAGAACCTTTCGAAGTTCTTTGCATCTCGGTAACAACACATACATTGCCTAAAATAAATTATAAATTTTATAATACATTGCTAATATTGAAAATAAGCTATGTAGTATGACTATATCTTGAAACTACTAATAATGATGTATATGTGATAAAATAATAGTTAGAGACTCAGAACTTTGAATAATTAAAATAATAATAATTTTTGTACATGCTGATCGCTTAACTGAATCAGTTCCTGAGGAAGCTGCACGGTACCAGAGGAATGACAGTTTATGTAACAGTTAATGTTGCTCTGCACATGGGATAATTTCAACAAGGATTTTTCAGATGATATTGAATAATAAGTTGATTGTAAAAAATCAATGAAATAGTGTTTTTTATCATTTCACATAACTGCAAGTGCCTACGAAATTAGTCAATAATTTATCAATTTGGTAGGCACTTTTTTCAATCAACTTGCTATTGAAAGTCTTCAGAAAAATTTTGTTGAAATCAATTATTACATGAACAGTGCAAAATAACTGATATGGTAACTGCCACACCTGCACAGCGCAGCTACCTCGGAAACTGACTTAATTAAGTAGTAGACCTGTGAGTAGATTGTTTCAATTGTTAAATAATATTTTTAAGTCTTAGAAAAATATGTATTAACAGATAAACCATAGTATTATTCAATAAACTATTGTCTTTTCTAAACTAAAAAGTATTGTCTAAACATTGAAGTTACAAATTTGCCAACAAAACAGTACTTTGAACATTGAATAGTAACAAAAGACACAAAAGAATAAGAGGGAATCACCAATTACAAATAAATTGAACACAATTGTTTCCTACAAAGTAAAAAAACTGATTGAACATTAAATAAGATGATGTTTATAAACAAAAACAATGTAATCCGTAGAGTATGACATTGCCATGGACATACATACAAATGCACACTTTACATTTGCAACCAAATAAAGTATTCAATCACAAATTATTATAGTAATGGGTACCTAATAAAATTACTATGCATCGAGGATATTACCTTTGTGGCCACGAGAGGATGTAGTTGAGCACTGTTTCCAATTCCGATTGACTTATAGTGGGGTACTGGAACACATCGTCTGTAAGCCGTGCTTCACCTGCGATCGCACCCAAAATTCGTAAGTTAATTACACAAAATTCTATAAACAACAATTATTACATGTAATTGCAGTGTTAAGTCCTAATTGTGCACAGGAAGACTCTCATGCAGACAAATGGACCCCAAAATTTCGAAACAATGTAACTTACAATTCACTAAAAGCTGCGAAAACTCCGAGCAAACATCACACATTCTTATGGTTTTAAGTCAAAGTTTATTGAAATATTACAGCGATGTTATCGCATTCACTGTTTCCAGTGAAATATTGACCATTATTAATATTTTTCGTCTCAGAAAAAGAAAACTGCCTCAAAAATGTCTCGGACAAAATCCGTTCCATTCCACCATTGTTGAGTTGTTGTCAAAAATGCGTTTAGTTCTATTTTTGCCCAAAATGGAATCGATTACTGCGTAAATGTCTCTGAAACGGAACAAGTTAACTTGGAGAATGTAGACTCTTATAACGCTTGAAATACCACTAATTTAAAAGAATTTTTTGTATTTTAAATAAAAAATAGTTACAGTTACCAAAATATACGAAATTGTTAATTTTTATTAATTACTTAATCGCAATGAAATAGCATTAATAAAACGGTATCGTATCGACAATGTTCGGATATACTAAAGGCAGCCTATAGGACTGGAGGCGTTGTTGATAGTAGGGATGAGTGATATAGATTTTTCTGAATATCGTATCGAAACTATATAATGATATTTTAAATCGGATTTGGAAACTATATTTTTTGAAACTATATATTCATGGTTACAGCCCGCGGGCGCGCTGCGTTGATGCATTACTGTTAGTGACATTCGGAATCAGATTTCGAAACTATATATTATTGGATATAGTTTTACAAGAGCGATGCGGGCCAATATTAGTATACAGTTTTGAAGACGCTCAAAAAATAGTTTCCCGTTGATATCCACTCAGTGAATATTTGATACTAAGCAATATCAGTATGTAGTTTGGAAAATATACGATTTCGTGTTAGTATCCGCTCGGCTTGATTCGGCATCGCTATAAAATACGCTATGCGGAGCAATATCGACATATAGTTTCTAAGATACACGATATCGGATATTCGATATTGCGACAATATAAATATAGATTCAATAACTATATACGATTTGTAACGCCCATTCCTAATTGAAAGGCAGTCCCCTCTGTCAAGGTACAACTTAGAGGATGGAAAGAAATAAAGGAACAAGCACAAAACAACAGTCGCACAATAAACACTACTTTCAAATCGATGTTTTTTCATTTGCACTATCGAATTCACCGCGTCAAGAGCTCCACGAAATATGTCTTCTTAGACATACAAACTTGCAAAGAAAATCTCTGCTACATTATTATTAATTATTATGAGTGTAATTTACTGTAAATAACCAGTGTAAAATTTTGTGCAAATTGTAAATAGTAAATTGTTAAAGTATGAAGGGAAGCTCATTGATTTATAGTCTATAACCTGTAATCACCATATTATGTAATAGTTGCAAAACAAATGAAGTCGGTCGTAACTAACCATAAAAAACTGTAAACTATTCTATAGATAGACCATAGACGCTAGAAGTTAGCGCACGTCAACTATTTCACGTTTCTTTCCGTTCGTTACATTATCACACGACCTTGAGCTGCTAAAAATTATACATTTAGCACTTTAAATAGCGCGCTATAAAAATTTAGCAGTTAACATTTAGCGTGTTATGCGAATATAGCAGTTAATGTCATCTCTATGACAAACACTTTTGGCTCCATCCTTCAATCGTTTCCGTTCAGTAACTTCAACTTTTTGTCAGGCATGTCAATGTCAAAAGGCGAAAATATTTTATAAATTTTGTTCAATAAGATTTTTCCAAACTGACATTTTTCCATAACTCGACACTGAGTTGCATGCATTTTGCCATTCAACTTCATGCGGGGTCTATGGGGATTTAAAATCATATCTTCTTCTCCTGCCCCTCGATACTTTCATGTCCGAATTCCTGACAATCAGTGTCCCACTCCCCACCTCCTTAACAAGTTTATTTTATTTATGCAACAAAGATGTTTACAATATTCTGGCCTTATTGAAAATAATAATATCAAGCTTTAATATGTGTGCCGATATAATAATAGCTACTAGACTATGGAAACTTTTTCCATCCTCTGAGTGTCGTTACTATCAACATCTCTGATATTATGGGACGCATTATCATCCTGATTGATTTGAAGAATAATTTATTTTCTATAAAATTTTTAATAAAAAAAAACTTATAAGTCGTTGAAAGACCAAGTACAAAGACACGACGCAAGCACATAGAAAAATTCGTGAGGTCCGTTGGTTCGTTCCGTGGCTTAGTTAATATAGCGTCTGGTACGGTATGCAAGAAGACGTCGTCGGTTCGAATCCGACCGGATCGAAGGAATTTTTTCTGAGTGTTCGATCTTTGTATTAATAATTATAACAAACTAGTGGAGTAATTTCACAAAAAATAATTGAATATCAATTCAATAAAAATTTAACTTATATGAAGAGTTAGACCATACTTTTGGTTAAAAATTCTCATTCCTCTTTCAATGTTTTTTTAAGCAGAGTTTTAACGGCTATGGCAAAATGCCATACAGCCTGTCTTTCAATGTCAATCTATCTCGATTTGACAAGTATGTTCAGCTAAGATATGGGTTGATTCTGTTGATTATTTTTGCGGTCAAAAATCGAAACGAAATGGTGCAATTAGTTTATATTGTTTCTAGTTTACACATATTGCTATGTCCGTTCACTAAAGTAGAAGAAAGCTTTAATATACAAGCGACTCACGATATATTGTACCATCGACATAACCTCTCACAGGTATAGGAAAATTCTAAATTTGGATTCAGTAGCATGGTAGCGGAGTGTTCATGGTCTTTTTTATTCCAGTACGATCACAATGAGTTCCCTGGCGTAGTTCCACGGACATTCGTTGGACCTTTCGTGATTTCTGCATTATCAGCATCTGTTGTAGGAATATTACATTTGTTTGGGGTAACTAAGTTTTGGATGCAATATGTCGGTGAGTAAATATATTCATTACTTATACCTCTAGCTCATTGATTAGTTATTATACCCATATTGACATGGAGGAAAGGAAAGTTACTTATTGTTTCATGATTTAAGATATACTTTTTGAGTCTTCATTTATTCATCTCATCTTTATTTTTGAAACTTTGTCCAATGTGAATTTATAATATTTTTTAGAGTAAAATTTGGTTTTAAAATTTTAGGTTACCCATTAAAAAAAGGAAGGTACACTAACATCCTATCTATTCTATTACAGTTCGGATAACTCTAGCCATATCAGTGATTGCAGCATGGTGTCGATTACGGAACACGTTGCAGAAGCAGTTTGGTAATACCTACGCATGGTGGTACACTATCATCACTGTAACTCAGTACCACTTCATGTTTTATATGAGCCGTCCTTTACCTAATATTATGGTTTTACCCTTAGGTAAGTTATTTCATTAATTAATTTCATACTATAGAGTTAATATTTATATTATTATTGTGTTAATAGTTAATATTCTAGGATGTATACAAGTTCATTCATATTCGAGCACACGCACACACATTCATACATTTGCACGCGCGCGCACACACACACACACACACATATACATACAACACATAGCTAAAGTTTAATCATTGACCTACCAATAAATGGACATCGGGTTTGCGCTAAAAAGTGTCTGCACCTATAGGGCGTTAAAATCATATATAGAGCATCAATCACGCAACAATCTTCGTTTGTTCGACTGACAGTGCGGTTGTCAATCATGCAGTACCATATAATAACAACTTGTAAAAATTATTGCAGTAAAGTGTAACAACAGGATTTTGTATCATATTTTCACTAAACAAATATATTGTGTCATCATAGTTCTCATTTAAAAGTGTTATTTTGTACAGTTTTATAGATGAATATAATAATGAATCGTAAATATAAATTACAAATGCACACAAAACAATCAAATAGCTAACTGTCTTTTTTCTACACATTGCATGCGCAAAAGATGGACAGAGACCCATTACGTCAATATCAAGAAGCTTATGTAACCTTCTTGGGTCATTTTCAATTGTTCGAACTACAAGCAATTGAAATATTTAAAACAAAGAAACTATAGAGTCTTCAAAGAAACTATAGAGATTTAAATCTTATTTTTAAAATGATTTTTTATTAAACATTAGCAATAACTAACAAAATATTATTGAACTCGTTTTACAGCTTGGGATTACTTATCAGAAGTCAGAAAATACATTTGCCCAAAATAACATTAGTTTGGATTTTCATAATGTCAAATGTATTTTTTTAGAAAAATTACAAAACAAAAGCTAATTTTGTCTTTTTTTTGGAAACAGCATCAAAATTACTTGAAAGCATAATAGTTTTATTATAAATCGGTTTTCGGAATTACGGGTATTTTAGTTTATGCTTATTTGGAATTTTGGTACATTTCTTATAGTACGCGCTTATTTTCACATTTGTAGTAATATTTGTATGTAGATATCTGCCCAACTCTTTATTATTTCTTTAAGTGAATTTGTACAAAATTCGACGTATTATGTAAAAATTAATTAATATTTACGATAAAGGCTACTCCATTAATCTTTTGTTCAAGTATTTTCAGTTGAAGCTAAATATGGTGCATTTTGTTAAATTTCCAGTAAAAGCTGAATTTGTTGTTTTTGGGCCCTTAAACTATTGCAAGCAAAATTAGACAGTACTGCAATGACGTTACAATTTAAATTAAATGTTTTAGTTTTTTATATTTCGTTACATGTCACTACATTTGTATAGGTTAACTTCGGACATTTTTTCGTGGTTTTTGCATTAGACCCAACGTCCATTTGTTGGTAGGTTAATGAGTTTAATTGATAAATTTAAAAATAGTTACCTTATTTTTTATACTTTGCGTTTTCTCAACATTTTGTTAGAGTCTTGTTATCCGAGGTGAGAGACCTGACATCCTATATTACAAGCTTACGCTTAGTTTAGGTACCTGTTTCTTACAAACAATGTAGAACTGATTTTATGTATAACCGTTGCCTTTGTGGAGCAAATAAATGTATATTTTATTTAATATATTTGAGAGCAAACACACCAAGCTTATTTTAGGCATTTTAAAATCCCACATTAAAAATTAAACTAAAGAAAATAGTATATAATCATCAGACCCTGTAGTACGGCTACGCATGATAGTCGCAACGCGCGCGATAAAGGACAATGCCCATCGACATATGGACAAATGTACTGACTTTATTATTTTTGTGTCATGATGAAAATACCGTTAATTGATTATGTAGCCTTGTAGGATTACACGTGCCAACTTAGGTCAGTATTCAATTCGGGAGTTAAGAGATATTGAAGAAAATAAGTTTGGTTTTAGGTTATAGTTGAAGCACAGAAATATGGACTTTATACAACGTACTTAAGGTTTACATTAACTATTTGATGTAACTGTTAAGGCGGAGGGCTCCATAATAATAACAATAGTTAATTATTAGAAGATAATACTACCAAAATGGCTTAAAACCAAGAAAATTCAATCGTCTGTCACCACTAAACGCAGTGTAGCTTAAGATGTTGTAATGTATGGAATAAAATGACAACAATGACATTTAGCTACACGTTGACGTATCTTATTCCGTTGCCCTTTAGGCTGTTTTCGAACAAAATTATTTAGTGCGACGTGTCATTGACCGTACCTAAAGCGCTGTCTTACGCCACTTTTGCTCCGTGATGTACGCGCAGCGTATCCATAACGTTTCCACACATTACTAACAGCGTTTGAAACTGCTCTACGCTGTGCCTATTATCTTTTATTTATTTATTTAACTATTTAAAGGACAAATAAAACACTTTATGTTTCGTTATTATTTAATCAAAAAATATATAGTCAAGACTTGGAGCTGATGCCCTTACATCATTATAACGGGCCCAGCTCAAGTACCACAAAATACACATAACATGCACACAACAACCGACTGTTCGCTTTCCAACGAGACATGAGCAATAATAACCAGATAAGGCGTCTAATGTGTCTCTGACATTTTCATCCTTATTTATCAACATGTATGTATAGTACATTTTGCTGGATACATGTCTTAATAATAATGTCTGGATAATGTCTTGACTTTATTCTCCCACGAACTAAATACTTGTTGGCTCCTAATATTAACGGCAAGTCTTCTTCAATTTCTTCGGACACTTCTATCTGATACGTGCCATTTGGCCTTATTGCCTTTGAATAGTCCTAGTAGAAGCCATCCAACATGCACGGCAAACTCTGACCAATCTATTTACCTGAAACAAAACAAGTATAAAATAAACATTTTACTCAACCTTCACTTATCCCATATAATAAAGGTAGATAGATCTTTTTATAGTACCTGCAGGCATCAACTAGCCTCAATGAAGTACATTCTTAAGTACTTCATACTTCCATTAAAAGATTATACTATTCTGTATACAGTAATCAATAATTACATAACATAAAATACATAAGCATGTTACATTAATCATAAATACTTTTTATAAGGTTAAGTAACAGTGATTTATAACATTTTTGCCATAAGTTGGCTCAAGCATAGTTAAGAGAATACTGAAATGAACAAGTCTGTATGTTTGTTTTTTTTAAATATACACTATAATACTAAAAAAATGAAAACATAAACTGCTGGATTTACATAACTTAAAAGCTTACCTGATGTGATGGTACCCATGATAATATATGATTTCTTTGTGGACTATCAAGTGGTACAGTATGAGTTCTGGATCTCAACATTGAAATTCCACAACTTGACAACATCAACAACAAAGACACTTGTATGCCCAAGTGCGGGCATTACGGGTTCTTGGCTCTCACTTGCACTTAGTAACAAAGTGTAACAATTATCACACACTATGTCTTCACTTGAAAGCTGGAAAGAGAAAATAAATATTTTTAGTGTTAAAATATAGGTGAGACATGTATCAATACTTAATCCTATTTTTTCATCATTAGTCTTTTAATTTACGAGCAACAGAGATTATCACATTGACTTTTACACACATATAATGTGATTACGACTAGATATAACAAACAGAATTGTGTGTAAACACAGAAGTCATTGGTTTAATATCAAACGATTTAGAAGAGCTACAAACGCTTGTTTGATTAAGTTCTATTAAAGTAAGATATAATTTTCATGCTTACCGGTGTAGGTGTAATCCAAGCCCGTAAAATGGCTAAGATATTATCGGGAATGTCCGGCAGAATGTGTCTGCGCATAAATGGCGCTAACATCAAAGAACAATTCAAACATTGTCTTCTAGCAGTAGCCATGTCGAAAATCACGAATATTAACGTCTTATTTAACACTAGATTCACACGAACGGCGGTGTTGTACTTTAGGATTAGTAGTTAGTAACAGAGGAACAAATGCTCAACTCGATGCAACAAAACCAAAACATACTAACAGTAACAGTCCAACAATTTAAATCAATGTTAGTTGAGTGACAGCTAAAGGGATGTACCTAATCTGTACATAATCGATTTCTATAAAAATTGCTTAAAGTTAATGAATAACATTTCCTTGTTTTTATGATTGATTATATAGATCGGGGCAAACTTCTTGAGTATTGGGAGGCGTAGTGGTGCGCATGTATACTTACGTAAAAAAATAAAGCTTATTGTTGAGTTACCCAAAATAACTCTCATATTTTTGTATTTTATTGCTGATTTTAAGTAAAAAAAAAACAAAACGAGTGATAAACACTCAGCCGTGAATGACAAATAATCATTTACTTGTATTTAATCATCATTATCATCATAAGTGTCGCTATCATGTCATAAAACACGTTAGTATGTCGTGGCGTAGTGTCACTTTCTACAAACCAATTGACAAAACCTCAACTAATAATTACAACAAAAAACAATAAATAACGAACTTTCTTATTCTGTGCGACATTCTTAGGGATTCAGTGTGATGATAACGCAGTACGGGAGGCAAGGGTCTACTAGTCTATCAATAAAGTGCTAGATACGATACCTCCCGTAGTTCGTGCGCCGCTCATACCTCCAAAGAGACCCAAAATGTATTCCTGCGCTTTCAAGGTTATTACTCAAGATGTTTACCCCGAATTATACGAATAGGTACCTCAATAATTTATTAACTCGTTTTCAAATATCCGTCTTTTAATAACGTCAGACAAACAATAAAGAAACTATTTTAGATAATACATAATCTATCGGTTTCAGACGCCTTTACTTTGTCGCAACACTAGCGTTAATGACAGCAATGATTTGAATTGTAAAACGGAAGTTACATTGTTTATTATTTATAAAATAATAACCCGGAAAGGAATCTTTTAGTAGAAAAGCTCAAACACATGAAATATTTTTGTTTAATTTTTGGTTTTCAAATGATTGAGACACAACACCTTTTTTAAGAGTACTGGCCGTGGGCATTGTCCTTTGAAATAAGCGCACGTTATTGGCTGTCTCAATCAGATCTAATTTAGATAGGGCGCGCTTATCGTCGCGACTATCATGCGTAGCATGGCTATGCTACGGGGGCTGGAACACCAATCTTTGAACTGGAACCAAACATTTCAAAATATTCCTGAAAATATTGTGGCATTGCAATTTGCATAATTTGGTATAGCACAATTGTTGGCTCTCGCTGTAATTATAATTGTCAGAGATCACAAAAGGCAGATTATGCTTACCTAAACTTGAAGAGAGTAATAGACATAGAGTGGTTTACACCTCCCTTTGAATATTTTTGATGTGTAATTAGCAATTGTTTTTACTACTGTAGTATATGTAGACGAAAGTTTTGTCAATTATAACAAATTGTATACATATACGTTACAAAAAATTTTTTCAAAAACATTTATTTTTAATCATTCCTGAATTTCAGAGGGAGGCATTGCCTAATCTATTGAATTTAAGGTAAATATATTTTGTGTAAATTGTAAGCAGTTATTATTATGACAAAATAGCAGTTGAAAGTTCCATACTTTGTAATTGCATTGCAAGTATGGAAAACTCTCTGTGTAAAAACAATTACCAATATCTAATTGATAATTATTATGTTTACATAGAGAATTTTCAAGTTTTATTTTTGGAGAAAACAAAAAAAATATATTTCTCTTTCTTTCATTCACATAATTAGAAACTATCATATAATTCATCCATTTCAAAATTTGATTTTGCAAGGTTGACTATGACCTCCATAAAATTGTTTACTTTTCTGCTTTAAAAAAATACAGCTATATCTTTTTGAATGTATAACTTCTATTTAGATTTATTTGAAAGCATTGCTATTAAGAAAATAAGAAGATTAATTTCTCTTACAGTACTATTAGCATTTGAAGGATGGCTCTCAGGCAATCACAAGCAATTTATATTAACAGCTGGTGCGGCTATAGTGATCTTCAGATCTGAGCTGGCTATGCTGTTTGGACTCTTCATTATTATCGACCTGTACTTTAGGAAAATTGATGTCATGTCGTAAGTGTAGCCTAGTCATGTAAATTAGGGCTCGCTATTTTCGTGAGGATTTTACCTGTCCCCATCATTGTATCTGGAATTAGGGAGGAGCAGCAAGTCAGGCTCATACACTAATACTCAAATAATTTGACATTAAAAACAGTTTCCTAAAAAAATATTGTGTTGTGCTGCTGCTTTGTTTATCTACGTAAATGTTCGAATGAATTTATATGACAAAATCCGCGGCTCACCCGACCCTTCTTACATGAAATGTGGTTTCTATACTAATGGGACTACGCACCAATGACTTGCTGTAAATTTTAGCTCATTAATCATTATGAACAATGTTGTCGTACAATCCTCCCCTCCTTTAATATTTTTTAAATTGTGATATCATAAACCCATATACAAGGCACAACTGAGCTGTCTTCTCTATAAAAAGGGTCCAAGTTTGTGTGTATATGAAGCAATTGATAATTATATGATAAATTTAATTGCTCATGTAAAGGTGCTCTGGTGGGAATTGAACCCACAACCTCCTACTTAGAGGTAAGCATTCTCGCAATTAGGCTATTACTATGATCGCAAATTGTATTGCTGTAATTGACAAGATACTCAAAGTTGTATTTTTACAGATTAATGAAAATTACAATACCTGCAGGACTGGGATTTGTCGCACTAACAATGTTAGTAGATTCGATATTCTGGGGCCGACCTGTGTGGCCAGAGGCTGAGGTATTCTGGTACAACACTGTGCTGAATAAAAGCTCCAGTTGGGGTGTATCCTTTTTAGTTTTTTTTTCAATCCATACAGTTTTAAATTTCATATCAGTATATTCAGAGAACAAATATATACATACATATAGTTATACATATATTTTGTTCCTAGTTATCAAGTATATTCAGAGAACAAATATATACATACATATAGTTATACATATATTTTGTTCCTAGTTATCAATTACCTATACCGATCACATTTGTCTCACAGCTCTATTTACATGACATGATTTAAATTTTGCTAAAGAACAGAAGTTATGTTATCTTTTTCATTTTTATATTGCGGAATTAAAAGAACATTGATAAACTACTTATCAATTACTAGCGTCCTTCACTCGGCAACAGACATCTCCGTTTCTCTGGTATTTTTACTCAGCGTTACCTCGTGGTCTCGGTCCAAGTCTAGTCCTCATTCCAATAGGCGTGTACCTGGACAAACGTCTGATACAATTGGTAGCACCAGCATTGGTGTACATACTCTTGTACTCCGTGCTGCCGCATAAGGAGCTAAGATTTATTATCTACGTCTTTCCATTGCTCAATATGGCATCAGCAGCCACTTGTGCTTATGTGTAAGTATAGAGAGAAAAATAAAAAAATAAGTGCGCATTAGATTTCCATCTCACCTGATAGAAAGTGACGATTGGAAAACACCTAAATTATGCCTATTCCCTCACGCCTTAAAAAGGCTCAAGTTATACCGTTCAGGGAACAAGTCTGCGAACAGGGAATTCGACTCCATAGCCGTTCGCCATACAAATGTGGAAGCGAAACACTTCGTATGCATCCTTGGAATATCCACAACATGGGGTTGGAACCTCAGCCTACCTCTGGTCCCACTTAGATGGGTAGGGGAAGGCGGAATTAATTCTTGCAATTCCCTTGCACAATGTCCGTGATACATCCTGTATTATAGTATTTTAGAATCTTTTCATTGTTTTTACAGATATATTAGGCGGGGGAAGGCACCAATCTACGAATTACTATTTTGGGGAACAACAGTGATAGTACTGGGCAATATTGTAATGACAGTTGCTTTCACAATAGTAGCAATGAATAACTATCCTGGTGGAGTAGCGATCACGAGGTTAGTCTTTACCACAGTCTACTTTTTCTTACTTGTTACTACGTGCATTTAGTTTCTATAAGATAGGATTGTTTTCGACAGTCTGAATTGCAAATTGACTGGGTAGCAATAAAGGCTCATTAAGAGTGCAGGTGCGGGCGCGGCGGCGGTTGTGGGCGCGCAGGTCTTGGCATCTGCCCTTTCACAGTGCCGAAGCGGGTAGATCCACACGTCGAAATCGCAAACAGACACTAGACCAATCACTGTGAAAGGTACGGGCAATAGATCTACCCCCGGAGCCACGCCCACACCCGCCTTTATGCAGGCGCTGGCGCGCGCGGCCATTGTGAACGCAACGAGCGTCTACGTATATTTGATTTACATGCACCTGCGCCCGCCGCCACGCTGAATAAGGCCTAGTTTACTAATCCTTATTGCAGAATGCCTCACTTCTACTTTGTCTGGATCGCAAAATGATGACCGTATTGTCAGCACAGTAAATTGAGGAGATCTCAAAAGATCTGGCTAGCTTCTACATAAAAAATAAGGGATTATAAAAAATATTGTATCAATTTTTATTTATTAAACGCCTGAAAAAGGTACATGTACAGTATATTGGACTTTGCACTTTGAACCTTTAACGAAACAAATGTTTTTTTGGGCCACGTAGTAACTGAGAGCTTTCAAGCGATCCCTCATGATTTTAAATATTTGTTTTAGATTCCACAAACTACTGAAAGGAGAGCCATTTGTCCACGTGCATATCAGTAACCTAGCCGCACAAACTGGCGTGACGCGCTTCACACAACTAAACGGTCATTGGATATACAACAAAACTGAAAACCTTAATACTGAACAACTGCATGAATTTACTCATTTGCTTATAGAAGCTAAAAGCAAGTATTCCTCAAACCTCAAAGCATATCAACATACACACGTTGTTTTGGACAGTATAGAATCTTTCTCACAAGTAGCTGTCAATTATAAATTAATACCGCCCGTTAAGATTAAGACTAAACCAGCTCTTTTTATATTAGAAAGGAAAGATTTCCGTGAATATCCTCATGGACATAGCATTAGCTTCGATAGTGTTCTTGAGACAGACAGTGGATCCAGACAAATGTCAAGAGAGGTCAATGATGCTAGTTATTTGGAAGAAGATGTATATGTACCGCATAAAGCCGAATTAATAACTGAGGAAGACAATGTTAGTCAGATAGAAGTAGAAATTATGAATACAGAGCCATCTATATTGACACCTAGTATGACTACTATAAATGAAGATATAGAAGCTCAGCAACCTGAGGAGAAATATGAAAATGTTAAATTAGGAAAAATCAAAAAGTCATTTGATGAACTGAAATTGTTAAGGAAAGAGAGGAAAATGAAAGCTATAGAAAAAATTAAGTCAGAGACGCGAAAAGAAGTAGTTGCATCAGCAAAAGAAAAATTGAAAGAGATCATGAAACGCCATAAACATATAGCTGAAGAACTCTCTGAAGCTGTCATAGATGATGTTAAGAGTCAAATAGAAGAAAAGGATGGTAGGGGGGATATACCTGAAACTGAGCTTAATCTTGAACCAGAATTAAGCAATATTCAAGATATTGTACCAAATGTAGAACCAATCGAAAATCCAAGTGAATCAATAAATCGCACAAACGAAAACATAGACGCCATTGTAGAAGAAGTCATAGTTAGACTTATAGATAGAAAAATTTATGATGATAAAACGAAACCAGAGGATATCAAAGCAGAAGACCGACAAGTTATACAAAAAATAGTGGAAGAGATTCTTGCCGAAAAAATGAACTTTACGACATAAACTTATGTGTTTTAATAACACGTTTATTAAATAAATGCTGGCTTTATGCATATAAATTGTTGTGAGCGATCCCGATCTTACAAAAAACTATCAAATGTTTGTTTGTGTGTACATAACTATTGTAAGTGCGTACACTTAACTCAAGTAAGCAAAATGTAAATCGCGCTAAACATGAATATCACAAATTACGATAATCTTAGATCAGATAGTTATATTGTATAATACAAAAAATTGTTTATTAAATAAATCAATCGATACGGTAATATTTAACGTGAACTAAAAAATAACTATACACTCGAACAGCTAACAAAATAAGATCAACTACTAAAATAGAGTAATAATGAAGGTTGGAATCCTGACAATTTGATTTATGTTGTAAAGAGTTAATTAATGCAATAAAAAATAATTTGTACTATTAGACTTAATCTAAGGAGATTGTCACGCGCGCTGTGGCGGAGACGCAGATCTGCGTCAACGCGCGGTTTAATCTGCGCGTGGGCAGCTGTCTAGCGGCCCCTCGTCACTTAAAGTACTCGCTTCGCAATTGATCGCCATAGTGATTGTATATGTACCCGAGACCCTTCTTTGACAAGAGTGGTTAATAATACAGAACTCATTCAGGACACTGCATTTATACTGTCTATTTGGTATTTGTTTACTCAAATACCGTTACCGAAGATATTGGATACATCCCTTTTTACGAATCAGATCGATAAATGGATAATTTCAACTTCATTTCAAAGATTTAAGAAAATATGAAGATAAATTTGGTCGATTTTCAATAGTAAATATAAATTTATCGACGTCGAGATCTATTGTAGAAAACTGAACATGTCCTTAAGTTTAAAAATTGCGCGGTAGTGCAGAGCGCAGTGTGCCGTACCCTGCGGTTTGCCGCGCCTAGCGCCTCTCCGCGCGGGGGCGCGGTAAAACAGCGTGCGCCGCGCTCCCGCGGGGAGAAGCGTCGGTGTTTTCGACGGCGCGTGTTTTCCATACAAACTGAGATACTTTCAGTACAACGTTAAAAAACGCAGCTCCGCGCTCCGTCACAGGGCGCGGTGCAGTGTGATAATCGCCTAAAGAAAGTTACGAAAAGGTGAAAATAATAATTTCCTTTGTTAGCTGCTCAGTTTAGTTTGTAGTACTGGGGAGGCGAACGTCGATATAATTGTAAGTCAATGATGTTACAAAAACCTTTCACCTAAAACCTTCTTGTTATTTCTTTTTAAGTTTTAAGAGGTCTGCTGAATGTTTTTTCGTCTGATTAATGGCATCATTTGGATTTAATTTTTTCATTGTTTTGATGGCCTGTGTGGTATTGCCGAATTATATGACAAAAACCGTGTTAATAAAATTAAATAGCGGCCCAGACATACATACTTTTCAGTACTACAAGAATATAAGTGTCTACCGGAACACTCGTAGATTTGAAAAGTTAAATATCCAAGATAAAAGCACTTCCGTGCAAATTGCTTGCATTGTTGAAAATATGTAATGCATTGCGTTTTAATCGATTTAAAAAATATAAATTATTCAATATTAGAATATTTCCCAATTCTATAGCCTGCCTGCCTTTTCTAAAGATGGAGTAAAATGACATTTGCAGAGTTGCCAGTCTTTGTAACATTTCAAATAGTCATGTAATTGTTGTCGACAGTGTTATCGATAGATTGTGAAAGTAGGAAAAATTTTGTTAAAATGTTAGAATTGTGAATGTTACGAAGTTGTAATGATTATTAATTGCGTTATTGTATTTTTTATTTAACAGTTGGTCTATTGGTATCGAAGTCAATTTTTAGTCATACACATTTTAATAACAACGAAGGCGGATTTGATTATTACGTATATTAAATTCAAATCTACTTCTTTTTTTAACACATATTGCTAAATTTAATGTATGTATGAATTTTCAAAAATTAACGATTAAAATGAACCTCTGACCAGCAATTGGACGAATACTGGGCCGATGATGATTCAAATAAATAAATATTAGGCAACATCACATACGTTGCCCTGATCCCAAAGTAAGACTAAAGCACTTGTGTTATGGAAATAGGAAACCACGACGGTACCACAAACACCCAGACTCGAGACAATATAGAAAAGCTTTTCTATTGACCCGACCGGTCCCGGATTCCTCAGAGATGGCGACACCATGAAAACCGGTGTGCAAGCCACTCGACCACGGAGGTCGTTAAATGACGACGATAACAAGTTCGGCTATTTATTTCATAACCTTAATCGACATTAAGTCGATATAACATTTATCGACCGCAATCACTAGCTAGCAAGCGGGCAACACTTGCGAAATGAACGGTCATTTTATACCATCTTCAAAAAGGAAAGACCATAAGAGTAAAAATAAATGAAATTTGTTGTTTGAATAAAAATAAATTCTTTTTCATTGTTAAGTTGAATTTATTCGTTTCACGATATGGGTAAAAGCATTTTAATAATGTATTCATTGCATTTGTAAACTTGTTGATTGTTTGGATGTATTATACTTGCACGACAGATACGCAGTAGCAGTCAATTCTAGTCATATTTTATACATAGTTTTCCCAATTTCAAATATCCCACATTCTATTGCCGAAGTTCCTTCTATACTTCATATTGCTTTACGAAATTTGTTTATAATTTTGTAAATAAAGGATAATTAAATGTTAATCGTTTACTCAAATTGTTTCATTATTACAAAAATGTTAATTTTGTCTACAAACGTGAGGAAAAAAGAGCAAAATAAATAGATATAGTACGCAAATAGATTTTTATTCAGGCATGTTATACAATTATAAAAATAATAATCACTAAAATTCTACGCTGTGTAACGTTCGCAACTATTCATTGTGATAACGGTACATAGAACAGAACATCAAATTATGGCACAGATTATGCACTACGCGGCGCCACCGCCGTTTGGCAACGATCATGATATTATGAGTAGTATTAGTACGGTGAGATTGGTGGTTTAACTAGCAGTGCACAATGGTCAGGTGAATGGCATTAATTGTCGTTGATATTAAAATAGCGCTCTCTGATTCCCATCCAATCTTATCACGTGCTTTTAGTAAACAATAGAGATAACCTTTATTTATTCACATGAAGAGCGTTTGAACACATCGGCGCGATGGAAGAGTGGCCAAGATTCGTAATCCGTAAGCATAAATTTTGCAAAATAGAAAAAAGAATTGTTAAATTATATATTTACACTCTGTCTGTTTCGTCAAATAATTGCCACAATCACAAAGCTGCAAAAATAATTTCGTATCGGCACGTGTGAATAGGCACCTGTAGTGTACCCTTTGGTCTAGTACCCTAATGGAACATCTTCACAAATCTGTAATCCACTTATACAGGGTTAGGTTCCAATAATCCGAAACAAACTATAATGAAACAAACAACAACTTCAAAGAAACAACAAATTGATGTGCCTACATCTAATGCAGTTTCTGATGAACGGAATTTTATCAATTTTTGTTTCTTAGAACAAAGAGTTTATTAAAAATTAACCTGTTTCAGTCGCCTATATGAAGAAGGACCTTCCAATCGAATTTTCCACAACTTGTGTTGACGCATGGAGGACATGGAGTTGGAACCACCTTGAAGGGTTTATCCAACATGGCGCCTAAGGAACAGTACGGTACCCTCACTTGCTGGTTAACTACATATGCTCGTGCCCTTTTGAAAGTTTCTTTTCTATTAAGGCTTGCTAACGATGATACCATAATGTCCAGGGAAGCTGCATGAGCGACATATAATATGTTTCCTCCTAAAAAAAAAAAGTTTTTCGGTTAAAAGCACGGTTACGTGACTTGTATAGTCACGTGCGTTAATACATATAGCAAAATTTCATAATTTTACAAAATCTAAAAGAATTTTATAGATGAACTTTTTTAACATAGTTTAGTTTTTCGGATACGCGACATTTTAAGACGCGAAATTTTGATACATTTTAAATTGAACACATTTGAGTAAAAGGGGGCATTAATTATCCTGCATTGCAGTCCGGCTTGCCATCCACCGCATAATGCAGGATTATAAATGTAGTCGCCGCGTGCAAGCCATCCTGCAATGCGTCCTGCGAGACTTCATACGAGGGCCATACACAGGGTAGTGTGCTCCTACCTACGCGGCGGAGCGCCATGCAGGTAGTGAATGGGCCGTTTTAGGCCTTTTTATCAGGAATATATAATATATTTGTTTTGCTAAAGTTTCCTTTATGAGTTGACGTCATATAATAATCTCAGTACAGAGTACTAAAAAAACCATCCTAGGTCTGAAAAAACCAACCTCAAAAGTTCGTGGAATTACATCTATTTCTCAAGTTTTATTGCAATCGGTTATCGGAAAGTGCGCAAACCTGGATTCACCCCCTAGTTCGCCACTGTACGGGACTTAACACAGGAGATAATAAAATCGGTGCTCACTGCTTAAAGTATATTGAGAGAAAAACCCTTAAATTGGAGCGCAGCAAAATCAGCCATTAAAATAATTACTCCTTATAAAATAATAACATATTTAGGCGCTATTTATAAAAATGAGTTTATGCGTGAACATTCCGTCGGCCGTTGAAAGTTTGCCTTTCAACCAGTAATGCTTGCTTCAGGAAGTGGACAAAGTTTTGAAAAGGATCTTCTTACAATTTCTGTAGAAGTTTTGATATCAGCCATTCTATTGACGCCATCAGTACCAGGAAACACGAGTTGTAGCTCGACCCAATTTCCATTTTAAGTGGCAGGTTGTCCTCCTTTAGAACTGCTAGAGCGTTCATCTTCAATGTGTCTTTACAAGTACGCCATTTAGTCCTCAGTTGAAGCTCTTAGATATATTTTTTGCTCCATCTGTACCAAAAATGTTGTCGAAGTTTTTCAATTTGGTGGAAACGATTCAAGCGATTGTTTAGCACATCTTGGTAATTCTGGCTTGGCAAGGAAGTGAGCGGTCTACCGATGATGAAATGTCCTGGTGTCAATGGCATTAGATCATCTGGATCGCTCGAGAGAGAGGTAAGTGGTCGCGAATTGCGGATTGCTTCAATTGCCTCCGTTGCCGAACGGTTAACACTGCGGACTGCCACGCAGAAGTCCCGGGATCGATTCCCGGGCCAGGAGAAATATTTGTATGGCCTATATTTATTTCTCTCTTGAGTTTGGATGTAATTTGTGATTGTCTATGTGAGTGTCCATGGCACCCGCGACACACGGTTTCCCTAGTGCGGGGCTATGATGAGTGTATACGTTATTACATGCTAATTTCGACAAGTGCTTTATAAAGTTCTTCAAAAGTTAAGTTACAATTGCTCAACACTCTTTGTAAATGATATTTGGCCGACTTTAGACCAGCCTCTCATAGACCTCCGAGACGTGGCGAATAAGCTGGAATAAAACAGAAATTTATTTCTTCATTGGCGACCACAGACGACAGCGAATCACAATTACTTTTAAAAAATTTTGAAAGGTCGTTGTAAGCATCAACAAATGATAGACCATTGTCGGAAAATATGGTTTTGGGTTTCCCCCTACGCCCAATGAATCCACGCATGGCAAACATATAAAAGGGCTATGTACACCTTCACCAGCCTACATCCATGACCTGAACGACTAGCAGTTAAGTTCACTGATTTTCTTGATTTGAAGCTTATATCCTTGTGTCCATGAATTAAGGTAGACAAAATCCGGTTTCGGTGTAGTTCTAGGATCACGTACGGGACCGTAACACAGGAGATAATAAAAATCGGTTCTCACAGCTTAAAGTACAGGCAACAGCACGTTAAGCTACACATTGACGTATCTTCTTCTGTTGCACTGGAGGCGATTTACAAACAAAAATGTTTAGTCTGATGTGTTATTGACTGTACATATATTAAAAACGCCTATATTATATTAAAAATTAAATTGGAGACTAGCAAACTTAGCCATTAAAATAATTGCTCCTTATAATAAAATGTAGGCACTATTTATAAAAATTAGTCTTCATGCGTGAACAGCCACACTTAGAGGTGGGTGATTTTCTTCAAAATTAAATGGGCCCACTATGGAGGTACCCTTCCAATAAAAAAATAATCCTCAAAATCGGTGCATAAAGTCCCGGAGTTATCGCGTAACATACATACAAAAAAACATACAGTCGAATTGAGAACCAATCAATCAATCAATCAATTAAAAACGGAGGTTTTTGAAGTCGGTTAAAAATGTGCTTTATGTCTAAACGGTCAATTACCTATTAAATTGGTAAATTATAATATAGGGTGTTGTAATATTTGCCAAACGACTATTACTTTCAGAAATTATTTTTAAATGCTCATACTGTAATTTCTAGCATTAGGCAACTCAGGTTGCAGAAGCACATCTACTTCCCGAATCTACTGATTGGTACATTAAATAATTATTCAGGCTGTCAGGTCGCGCGAATAAAATCAGTACATTTTATAAAAAGGAGAAACTTAAAAGTCGGAAATGTTGCTGTAATGGAAAGTGGATGACTTCCCTTTCACACGTTCCATTAGTAATCACTCAGAAGACGCAGAACAATCTAATCTAAGTTGGAGACTTGGTAGCAATGTAAGATAGTCCAATCCTGAATCCTATGATAATGGGCGACAATATGTGACAAATTCATGTTTTATGGTTACGCAGCAAGTTCAATTGCAACAAAAATAATTCGAATACGATTATGGCGTCTGATTCGAGACCGGACGAACTAGACTCTTAAAACTTCGATGAAGCACATTAGGAGGACTAAGAGATAATGCAACCTAGAAGAGCGGCAGCTATTCGTGCTAGAGTGTATTAGTGCGTCATCTCCTCGATTTCCGGCAATAAACGTTTCTTCGCTGTTGGGAGTGTTGCGTATATTATGTTGATACCATGGTCTTATATACTTAAAAAAATGGTTGATACGTTGAGGTCCTAGTTGATATGTTGCACGTTGAAACCAATATCGGTACTAAACGAAAACTGCACTTTTTCATATCTCGCGCTACGCTTCCCATGTGGCAAAGCTACGTTTAATAAACGAACACCCGTACCTTCTTAGTTTTCGCTAGATATTCTCGTGTCATTATGACCCTCGACGGCAAGCGTGCGCTGAGTAACCGCTTTGCCTACTATCTCAGAAGTAATGTCTATTATATTGGTGTGGCCCCTGTTCGTAAAGTGTCGCCAGTTAGTGTCAGTTTTTTTATGATATCAAGTGACGGGACGAACAAGTCGTGTGCCTGGTGGAATGCCACACGCCTGTTTATAACAGTTGCAGTGCCACTTAGAGCTTTAAAATGCATAGATCTGAGGGGCACACCCACTGCGCCCGTCACCATGAGACATAAGTTGACAAGTCCCATGTGCCTGTAATTTCTCCAGCACCCATACCTTTCAAAATCGGAACGCAGTAATGCTCACATTACCCAACTAGTACACAATATACTGCTTGGCGGCAGAAATATGTTAGGTGGCAGTACTTTCCTAGACGAACTCTTCACAAGGAGCTCTACTACTAGTTTATATCACTGCAAGCAGTTAACGAAATATCTTAAATAGAATAGTGATACTAAACAGGGTTTTAAAAGCTATCAAATAATTCCCAGAACCTGACAAGGGCTATATTCTAAGTCCTAATAGGTATAAAAAAAATTATATCACGTCGCAGTTTTTTGAATAAAAAGTATTTACTTATTTTCTGAAACTTTAATCGGCATTGCTTTGTATAGTTGACTTGTTTGTATAGTGATAGTAAAGTTTCAGCGAGCTACATATAAAATCTTGAAGTAATAACAACAAAATTGCGCGACGTGTAGAAAGTACTTGCGAAAATGTGAGGTTATATTTCTACATTAACAATTTAAAGATTTTGTGTAGGTACAGTGCGAACTATAAACAAAATATTACCGATAGTTTGTCCGTCGGTAACATTTCTAGTAAATAAACACTAAGCAGGTGGCGGGGCTCTTTATTTTTTACCATGTAATTTTATATATTATTATATTAATCTTTAATATTTTACGTTAGAGAGTACAATTAGCGTATACAGATTAAAAATTGAAAGCATACAAAATATGTAGTTAAAAAATAATATATTTACAACTTCAGGAATAATCACGTCAACAATCACAAATCTGTAAAATCATTTTGTATAACTGTATATTAAAACGATTAATATAATGAGTCCGATATATGAATTTACATTGTGTACCTTTGATGCACCGTAGGAAAAATGTTCACTAAATTTAAAAAATCTGGTTTGAGTGGCTTTAAACCAGTTTGTATCAGAATTCTGAATCAAGAAGGACTTTCCAGTCGAATCTTCTAGAACTTGTGTTGACATGCGGTGGGCATGGGGGAGGAACCACCTGGAAGGGTTTATCCAACATGGCGCCTAAAGAGCAGTATGGAACCCTCACTACATGATGATTCACTATATACGTTGCTCTTGTCCTGTTTTCCATATCTTTACCAAGGCGTTTTAGCGATAACACCATAAGGTCCAGTGATGATGCATGACCGACATATAGTATGTTGCCTCCTAAAAAAAAGTTTTAATTTAAGGCACGTTCACACGACTTGTACAGTCTTGTGCAAGAATATGTATGTATACTCTGTGGGAAGTTATAATCAAATAAGCCATTTACCTCCGTCTGCTATCACTAATGGCATATGCAACTTCATAGTTACTTCTGCCACCTGTATTAGCAGATACTACTAAGTTAGTTGCATCTGCCTCTACTTATATAGCTCGCACCCCGCGTAAGATGTTACCTATGTTCGTAGTACTGCATAGTCTTGATAAAAATACTAATCGTCAATTTGCTTATGAACATTATCAACCCATTTAAATTACAGTAATGGTCAGGTATTACCTACACAAAAATTACAGGGAACTACTTCTTTTCAATATACATAGTTAAAAAATTACAAATTGTTTTAACTTATGAATGATAAAACCACATCCCAGACAGAGAATAAAAAAGTATCGAGAATGGACACTATCCACCCTCCCCAGCTCAGATACAGCACCACGCCCCTTGACTGTTACATTGACTGAACGACAACAAGGCTGTCGGCAAGCCGTTTTCACGTTAAGACGGCTTTGATATTTGAATATAGTTTTCATTTATTCATTACGAAACTTGTACGTTAACATATAATATCATTGTATGTTACTATTTATATTGGTCGTGAAGAGAGGAGTTTCTTTCGTTTTCCGAAAGATGAAACGAAGAAAGTAAAAAAAACTTATGTCTAAGACTCATTCACACACACACACACACACACACACACACACACAGACACACACAGAGACAGACACGCACGCACACACACACTCACATACACAGACACACACACAGAGACAGACACGCACACACACAGACAGACAGACACACACA
>NW_020653719.1:4987480-5046784 GCF_003589595.1 Hyposmocoma kahamanoa | reverse complement strand
ACACACACACACACACACACACACACACACACACACACACACACACACACACCTACCTAATACACTAAAAACACACATGCTCCATTTTATATTGCTTTAAATTTACTATACTTAACTCACAGTGTTCACCTTTTTATTATTATTAACTCCAGCTGTGGAAGCGATGCCCTGGTGATTCAGGGTCGTCGACGTCATGCAGGGAATCCTATAACGAACTCCAGACTTTCACAAAGGTTCCTACACACATCAAAAAAAGTTTGCGATCACTTCGAAAAACTGAAATCTTTTTTGTTACTGTAGATTATATTATGATTTTTTCTTCTTTTTAGATTCTTTATTTAAAAATAAATTAGAACATAAAACAATGACCCCGTTCAATTGTTTTTTCATATAAAAAGGCTTTCAGTCCTAGCTTACGCTCATTCATAAATCTGATTTAGTCAATTATAAGCGATTCAAGATATTTTTCGCGGAAAGTTGTGATTGAAAAAATGCCAAGAGGATTATCAGAGGTTTTACGACCTAGAATAGTAACTTTGAGGGAAGAAGGATACACCACGAGAGTAATAGCACGCAGACTTGCTATATCCCAATCCTGTGTCGTGGCTACGTTGCAGAGGTATCACGGAATGGGGAATTTAGCTGACCGATCCCGCAGCGGTCGCCCAACTGTTTTGACAGCTGCCCAAAAGCGCTATATTAGATTGCTGGCAGCCCGTGATCCAACAATCAACGCCACTAAAATAAAAGCAGAAGTCAGGGCCGCCTCTGGGCTTGAAGTTAGCACGCAGACCGTTCGCAATTGCTTGCACCAGACTGGATTACGAGCACGGAGGTCTTGGTGAGCTCCGCTCAATTCCCGGCAACGTCAACAACGAAGATTGCAGTGGGCTAGACTTCGGCAAAATGAAGAAGGTAAGGACGAAAACATTTGGCAAAACTGTCTCTTCGTTGACGAATCCCGAATCAGCACTCATCCAGATAACCGACGTGTCCGTGTCTGGAGAAGACCAGGCGATCGTGAAAGACAAAGAACTGCCACTGGAACAGTTCAGCAAGGCGGAAAATCGGTGTCCTTTTGGGGTGGCATTATGATTGGAGCTAGAACGCCTTTGATCCCGTATCGGGGCTTCATGACAGGAGACATGTACAAAGCAGTTGCTATTGATGATATCGTCAGACCATTCCGAGTAAACCATGGGCACCAATTTGTACTGGTCGATGATAATGCGCCCGCACATCGAGCTCAACGAGTCAATGCTGCTCTTCAAGAATACGATATCACACGATTAGACTGGCCTGCCGGCTCGCCCGACTTAAACCCAATAGAGCACGCGTGGGATGCTCTTAAACGAGCAGTATGGAACCGTGAGCCACGTCCCCAGACAGTTCCAGAGCTCAGGGAAGCCGCTATTGAAGAATGGGATAGGTTACCCCAGGAAATGCTGGATAACATGATCCTCAGCATGCCCAGGAGGATCTTCGCATGTATTCGAGCCAGGGGAGGAGTTATTTTATATTGAATTCACACCTTTTAATAATAAATTGTTGCTTAAGTTTAATTAAACAGTCTTTTTCTTTCTATGAAATTTCTATCACTATTACATTATGATTAATGACTCAATTTTTTAAAATAAATAATAAAAAATAGTTTTATATTTTAATTTCAAACAGGGTATTCCTATTTAAAGAAAGCATACAACATAGATTTTTTCTTGATAAAGTTAAATTTAAAGAATTATAGGAGCTTATGCTATTGATCGCAAACTTTTTTTGATGTGTGTACATGTTTTTTGTTTTTTTTTTTTTGCTAATAAGGTATTATTTTCCATTGCCTTTGTGTGAATGAATAAAGTTATTATTATTATTATTATTATTCTGTTATTGTTTTCTTCATTTAATGCAGAGTAATATATAATAAAAGTGTCCGAACTTATAGGGCGTTAAAATCGTATACAGAGCGTCATTCACGCTTTAGTCTTCGTTTGTTCGACTGACACCGAAGCAAGCAAAATTAGACAGTACTGCGATGACATTACAATTTAAATTCAACGTTTTAGCTTTTTCATATTCCCTTACATGTCACTACGTTTAAATAGGTTGACTTGGGACATTTTTTTCGTGGTTTTTGTATTAGACCCGTCGTCCATTTATTTGTAAGTCAATGGTATTGCCGTTAAATATTATGTAGTGAATAGCCTAATTATTAACTGGGTAACCTTGGACACTCAATTTCAAATACCTTAGTTATCTTATTTAAAAGTACCTGTCCAAAATATAACATTTTAAGTGCTTTTAATATATAGGAAGGACCTGGTTCGTCAAACTTCATTGAATGTGTAGGCTGCAGACTGCAGACAGTGAAAAAGTGTGGTTTGCATTAAACCACCCTATTTTTTTTTTTGTTAAACCATAACTGGTTGATGACTGTCTCAGTCAACCTGAGCATGACATAATGAGCATAATGAGCATGGGACATGTAAATGGCTCGAAACGTTTAGGTTTGTTTGAAAAAACGAATATACGCGATTTAAATCCCGAAAAATAGTTTCATTTCCTATGTGTAACAATCGCGAAAACCTAAGAACTCGATATGCTTTTAATATATTTTTAAAATTAATCCTCAATATTATTCTAGGTAGTGAATTAATGAAAAATATAATATTGTACCGATATACATATAAATATTTCATGAACGTGTATAATTATTAGGATTCTATAAATAGAATTATAGATAACAGATTCGCGATAGAATTTTCGCTATGTTGCCGTTCTGACCACGTATCGTAATGATGAATGATGGAAGAAAGCGATGGGTAACTCTGCCCCTTCACGTCCACATTTGCACGTGTGTAGATGGCGCCTTACTGTATGTAGTAGTAGTAGTAGGTAAATAACTTTCGACCGTGTGTGTGTGTGTGTGTGTGGAGGGGGGATAGTCCGGGGTGTGGTAAAATTGCCTATTTAAATATAACTAAACTATTTAGTTACAGCCTATATACTTGCCAATAAACATCCACATTTGACAGTTGACAACTGTCAAAAATTTAAAATACTGAACAAAAACGATGGAGCCATTACAAAGATTTTTGATTCCTTTTTTTCGCTGTTGTGAACGTTTTAAATCTCTTTTTACTCTAACTTGCTCTTAGCTATACAATTTTATTTTATATATCTCGCTAAATAAAACTTTCAAAGATATATCTCAACGTAGAACATAATATCAGCCAATTTTTTAAATTTTTTTTCGGAAAAATTTCTATTATTTGAAATTTTTCGGAAAATTATCTAACAGTAGGTGTTACCATTCGCATTCGACTGTTTCCCAGCTAAACAATATTTTTAAAAGAATTATGTTATGTTGCTATGTTTGTTGATCAATGCTGCCGTCTCTAAGCAATCACTCACTTCAATCTTCACTTAAAATTCGCACCTGTTATTTAAATAGCGACGTTATTATACAAGTAGCGTGCTCATAAAGGCAACTGTTAAACTTTTATTCTTTATTCATATTAATAAAGGATATTTATTTGATTACTGCACACCTTTTAATAACTGATTACACTCATGAAAGCAAACTTTGCCCAGGGGAAATACCCAGACCACAAAAAACGTGTAAGCAACGGGACCAGACTGCACGAAACAGCAAATTCGTCTCTATGAGTCTCTAGCTTTAGCGAATAGGCCTTTACGAAACTAAAAATCACACTATCCCACGTCAACATTTTTCATAAAATGATACACGCGACTGTACAAAGGGTTCCTTGTTAGAGCAGTTTATGATCATTGCACACACAATACTTTTAACAGCGGCAAGTTTGCTACCGGATCGATATTCATGTCAGCGTAAAGTCAAGTCGCTGTATTGGAATCGCATAAGATAGATATGTTTTGTATAATTTAAACAAGATTATTACGCTAAATAAAATAGGTAAATCCAGATAATATTGTTTAACACCATCCGAGCATAATTATTATTTTTTTTAATTCTTCTTAATGGTTATTGCAAAATAATAATGGCTTTGTATCATTAATCGTTCTTAATTCTATGACCGCCACTATATATAGTATTGGGCGTTTTCATATATATATACATATATATATATATATGTATATATCAATCAATCACTCAGTTACTACACGGAACACTGGCTGGACAAATAATTAAAAACTAAAATATTTTGTTTTTTATTATTTTGAAAATATTCGCTCTGGACCTTTTGGAAGGATAAGCGTCATTTTTATTTTGACTTTCAATTATTTTGTGAATTCCAGTTTAAAGTGAAATAGGATAGTGCTATTGTGCCTTAATCGAAGATTAAAACGTGAAATTATACGAATCTCGAACTAAAATACCCGTATCGGCCCGTTTTAAGGAATCCCGAGTCAATCCAAACACGCCGCCTCAAATTGCCTATCCTCTTTGTGACGGCCATGTTTACAGAAACATAATTAAACTTCACGTTTAGGCTGATTGATGGCTTTGTCAAAGCCTTAATAAATTTAAAAAAAAAAGTATTTTGAAAATGGAATGCGATAATTCTTCATTACTATTTTTATGTCCTTTGCGCGGTATTGTTGGTTTAAGAACGTTTTATGCAATTACACTCGAGAGCAATGAATCCGGGTCACTTAAAGAATCCAAAAAATCTCGGAAAGTAAGAATGCTAGGTTAATGCAATAAATTGTATTTAATAGACAATTTAATACTCCTTAAATGAGAGTAAAAAAAATATGAGTCACCATACATTTTATTTACACAAAATTACATAAAGAAAAAAAACTGCTGATCTCTCCTTAAAACAAAAATAGGAAACATTAAATTTTTGAACTTTATTACGATTTTCTTGAATTTTAATACTTCGTATTGCCTCCTCGTGCTTCCATTACTGCGTTTAGGCGGTTTGGCATGCTGTACACCAAGTTCCTTATACGATTTTGGGGAATATTCTCCCATTCCTCTGTGAGAGCAATTTTGAGCTCACGAAGCGTGATTGGGGGAGGGTTTCGTTGTTTTACGCATCTCCCTAGCTCGTCCCAAGCATGCTCGATCGGGTTGATATCCGGGCTGCGCGCTGGCTACTCCATACAAGTAATGTTCATCTCTTGAAGGTAGTCATTTACAATCCTACCTGTATGAGGTCGGGCATTGTTATGCATAAATATAGCATCCTCACCAAAATTGACCATAAATGGACCAACGTGTTCATTGAGGATTTCATCTACATATCTTTCGCTAGTTAAAGAGCCGTTTTCTATGATCACCAGCTCTGTGCGACTTTCAGAAGAAATTCCGGCCCACACAAGTACAGACCCACCACCGCAGGCTACTTTTTCTTCGATGCATGCTTGCTTGAATCTTTCCCCTGGTCTTCTATACACTCTGTGTCTTCCATCGTGCTTGTAGAGCATAAATTTTGATTCGTCGGAGAACATAACTTTCGACCAATCTTCAATACTCCAATTTACGTGGTTCTGGGCATATCTTAGTCTTGAAATACGATGCCCACGCTCCAGTTTAGGGCCGTTTGCAGGTCTAAGGGGTTTTAATTTAGATTCAGCAAGCCGACGTCTTACTGTGCACTTGGGTTACTTCCTCCGAGGCGTCGAAACTGATTTGTGAGTTCAGCTCCTGTGAGAAAGCGATTTCGAAGCATGGTGTTCACCAAGTATCGGTCTTCTCGTGCTGTGGTACACCTAGTTCTGCCCGTTCCTGGTCTGCGTAGGTTAGAACCAGTTTCTTCGTAACGTCGGAGAACTCTTTGTACTGTTGACAGCGACACACCGACAGTCCTGGCTGTATCGCGCTGACTCCGGCCAGTTTCCACCAATGTAAGTATTCTGGTGCATTCTTCAAGTGTAAGCGACATGATTTCAGCTTAAATAATGAATATTAAGCACTATCAACATGGTTTATGTACCCACATAAATGACAGATTACAAACAAAAGCAAAAACAAATGCTGTAATTTCGTAGTTCTCGAAAGTGTTCCCTTTTCATATTTGATTTCTTTATGATATAACTTTACAATAACTAAAAAGTTTTAATACCTTCATTTAAGGAGTATTAAATTGTCTATTAAATACAATTTATTGCATTAACCTAGCATTTTTAGTTTCCGAGATTTTTCGGATTCTTTTAGTGACCCGGATTCATTGCTCTCGAGTGTATTTATAGACAATAATGGGAAAAAATAAATCTTGTGACTCTGCTACAAGAGAAGTTATAAAAAAGCTGCGTAATCGTAAGTGGCCATATTAGAAAATTGCAGATCATTTGCATTGCTCAAAAACGTATCAGTATTAAACCGTGAAACATTTAAAAACACACAAGACAACTAAGAATATTCCCCGTAACCCTATAGAAAGAAAAACGTCTCAACGAGAAGATTCAAGAATAGTTAATCTCGCTAAGCAGGACCCATTCAAAGGCTCAAATCAAATAAAAAACGAAGTTTTTGGTGAGAACAATCCTCGCGCAGTATCTGCACGCACCGTTCGAAGACGTTTGGTGGAGGCACACTTATTTAGGAGAGTAACAAGGAAGGTGCCGATGTTGACACCACGACATACACAGGCCCAACTTGCGTTTGCAAGGAAGTATGAACACTGGACAGAGGCGCAGTGGAAATATGTACTTTTCTAGGATGAAACTAAAATGCGTGACTATGCTCTGATGGTAAGCAGTACGTACGCCGACCTAAGAATATGGCATTTAATGCAAAATATACGAAAAAGACGGTGAAACACGGTGGTGGAAACATTAAGACTTGGGGTTGCTTTTCTGGTTATGGCGTAGGGCCTACTAGGCTGGTACAAGGTAATATGGACCAATAGAAAAACACAACCTTGAAGAACGTATGCTACCGCACGCTGATGACAATGTCCCGGTAATTTGGATATTCCAGCATGACAATTACCCGACGCACACACACATACACACACACGCTTCATGGCTATGACTCTGTGCGGGACAATGGCAAACGCAGGAGTGGGGGTGCAGGTCGTCAGGGATGGCGCTTGTATATTTGAACTTACAACCTTACTACAAAATACAAATGTTTAAAATATGAAATAGTACAACAAAAAGTTGAAAGATTACTTTTAGTTTTAGAATAACAATAATATAGTCCTGTGAGGTTGTCAGTATTTTACAAATAACCCTGTAATATCATTTAGTTTAACTTCTATTACATTAACGGTAACAGATCGTGTCTTCTAATGTAAAACAACCATTCAGTCGCTACAACGAGAATGAAAACAGCGACTAAATTACCGATGCTAAAAATATTGCATGTGCGAAATCGCATCAAACTTACCAACTTTCTGGGTATCCTTATAGGCGGACTGCATAACTAATGCGCATCTATCGTAGAAATCTTGCATAGTCTCTGGAGTCGCTACATTTAAGTCAACATACGGCTTGTAACTGAAACATGGTTTAAACAATACATTTTCATTCTTAGAAAAGTGTGCCTAAGGTTGGCACAGTAATGCAAACACAATTAATATTATCTGATTATGAGATTTTTGTATAACCTCACCGCAGCCGATACGTCAGTAAAGGTATCGGCTGTGGTGAGAAGCTTATCCAAAAAATATCTCACTAGATGTCACTAGCGGCGACGATAGCCGACAGGTCAGTACAAAGATGTATAACAAAAACACATAGGAGAATTTCGACGACTCTGTAACTTCATTCGTGGCTCAGATGGTTAGAGTAATGCTACGGTGCAGCATGGTCATGGGTTCAAGACCCACCGGGTTGACGAGATTTTTCTGTGTGTTCGATCTTTGTATTCATAATCATCATAAAAACTAGTGGAGTTATTTCACAAAACCTCTCAATAGAGATGAATATTAATTTATTATATTAATAATGAAATTTTCTTCCGATTTCGGATCAAAACCGCGCATATGTGGTTTTTGAAACAAACCGATGTTTCGGGCCCTTTACAGGTGCAATGGTCACGGCTGAGATGGTAAAGTCGTCAACCAGTTATGTCTAATATTAATGCAAATCACCCTATTTATTTACTATAGCAACAAAAGTTATTAATAATTAAATTAAAAAAAAAAAAGCAAAAATTAAAAATAAGGTATTTACCTTATTTTTAATTTTTGCGCGACTGAGATCCGAAAAAATAGTTTCATTTCCTATGTGTACCAATAGCGAAAATCAAAGAACTCAATATTATCTGTTTAGTTTTTTTTTGTTATATTTCGTCATAGTCGTAGAACAAAGACGGTTGTGACTTTTTTAAATTTTCGTTTTATGCCATTAATCTACTTATATTATCTTATGGAATCGATAAATAAAACTTATTTTCATTTTTTATTTATAACAGCCAAGATACAGAGTTGGAATACTGATGGATTTGATTTTTGAACGCAGCAAAATCGTATGAATCGTATGAATAGTACCGTCAGTGTAAGGCGATGACCACTGCCCCCCGCAACACTTCCCCGCGCGACGGATCATTCAAATCGTCACTGTTCTAGGTTGCACGGTGCGGCGCGCTAGCGTTCATCAAGTTAGTTATAATTTGAGATTGGTAATACTTTTTATAACCATATTTCTGTAATTAAAATTAATTATGGCGTTGATGAGGTCAAGAAGATACTAAAATGTAATAACAATAACATTTTACAAGGTATTCAAAATGCTAATGAAAAGCAAATAAAATGCTTTATAATGAAATAGACTCAAACAAAACAGAAGAACATCATACCAGTTGTATTAAGTATGGAGTTGTAGCAATTATTATCATAATAGTTTTAATTTTACGTACACTTTTAAAGTAAACTGGATGGAAATATACACTGTCGGTGAAAAACGACGATCTGTCACATCCGTCGTTGTTCTTGAAAATCTGAGACAAGTAGTTTCCTGTACCCTGTTTTTCATGTGAATACCTTTGGAATGAAGTTGTTAGTTTTTACAGTGACGTAACACCTTTCATTATTCGTTGATTTTTAAAGGTGATTATGGTGACGGAAAATAAAATGCGACTTTGTTCTAAGCATTGATCGAAGACGTTTGGTACAATCCGTCATTTTTTTACGGATCAGCGGTAGTCGGATGGACACAATTGTCGTTATTCTTCGGATAGACTTTGTAATACGTCATTGTTCCGCAACATTACCTTAGTTACCCCGCATTTTAGCAGAAATGCAACATAATAGTTTGTATGTTTATAATACGGTCATAATATTATTTAGGTATTGATTTGCCTACCTACAATAAATTGGAGTTTCTAGATATTTTAGCAACGGAACAATGTTCGTGTATCATCAGGAATAGAATAATTATTATGTGAGCAAAATATGTGTGATTTATGGAGTTATGTTTTTTCTGATAATCATTGCCAGGAATTTGCATTGGCCGTCGCCACGTTTTTGTGATACCAAGTGACGGGACGAACAGTCGTGCTCGTTTGCCTGTTAGTAAGCGATACGCCTGTCCATAGCGTTTCACTGCCCAATATCAATGATAGCCAAACAGACAAGTGGAATAATCCCTGTGATGCCGTTACAGAAGATCTTTATATACAGCTACAGACGCATTGACACTAGTTTCCATGATGGACTGCCTGCAATCAGTAAATGCTCATCCCAACCGTGACTTCTCGATATCGTTAACTCCCATTTTCAATGAATTACCCACGTAACTTATTGAGTTCGCCAGTACTGAGATTTTGTGAATAACCAATTTAATCTGACTTTTCACATACCGAAGAAAGATACGTGTGACTAATGTTACATGTTCATAAACACCGAAAACCCCTCTGAACAATAATTGAAAATAGACTATGAAAGGCATCTAACAAATAAAACTGTTGCTAGACATAAGAACTGTGAGAGGCCAACCAGTCAAATAGCACCATCTCACATGTGACATATGACTTTCAAAAGGTTCTTTCCTGTTGTCATGGTCAAATAAGCGTACTCTACTACAGACCCAAATTGTCTTCTTATAATTTTACTATACATATATGACATGATTAGGTTACGTATAGGATGAGAGTGTAGCAAAGCGTGCTCCTATGTGAGTGAGATAGCTAGTTGTCTATATGTACAATTTTATTTTTAAAAAATCCAGACATAAAAATGTGCATTAATTCAGATTATGATCAGTTACAATGTACATAGAAACAAGTCTGTGTTCGTCATGATCGTAACTGAGTCACACTCATTCTGGGTGTATGTATACTCTATAATTGAAAAAGTAGGGGAACGAGGTTATGGTTGAGGATATACGCTCTGCCAAAATATTCTACACTATAGCTTAGTCGATGATTGTATGACTTTGGTTGTTCACAAGGAAACAAGGAACCATAAGAGCGTTTGCGCACTACGTTCGATTCGTATCAGTTCCGAATCTGAGAAATGACGGTCCGAAATGTCACAGGCGTCCGAAGTGTCATTTTATCTCTAGGTGTAATAGCGATAGCGAGAATTTCTCGGATTCGAATCGGACTTTGTGGATAAGCGACATTGGAAATGGGTCCGAATTTTCTAGATTTGTATAGTCCCGGATTCGGAACGAATACGAATCAGATGCAGTACGCAAACGCGCTTACGCTAGTGCACTAAAATGATGATTTTGAGCCGATTGCCATTTCCATTGATGAATTTGAACGTTTAATTAATACGAGATAGTCCGAATCTTCTTAATTTTGTACGTACAAAAGGTAAATAAATTGATCTCATGAAAAAATATACAAAAAATTTTAAATATATTATTATTAAGGTAAAATGGATAAGTACTTAGATACTCTAAGAGTAACGTATTAGAATAATAGGGGTTAAAGTATGAAATTGCCGATTTGTACTGAAAATCTAAATTGTTTATTTTTTAAATTTTTAACAAATTTATTTAATCAAAATAGTTGCCATTATTATCTATACATTGCTGCCATCTAATGGGAAGGTTATTAATGCCTTTGCGATAGAACTCCGACGATCTAGACTGCACAAACTGTGTGAAAGCATTTTGTACTGCCTCCTGGGAAGAAAACTTCTTGTCACGTAGATAATTGTCCAAATCACGAAAAAAATGGTAGTCCGTTGGAGCAAGGTCTGGTGAATACGGAGGATGACGAATGGTTTCTAACTGCAGTTCCTGAAGGGTCAAAATGGTTTCTCGTGCTGTGTGAGATCTCGCGTTGTCGTGGAGCAATAATGGTGAAGATCGATTCATGAGTCGGGGCTGTTTTACTGCTAGTTTTGTCAACATGGTTCGGAGTTCGGCACAATAGACATCTGCCGTTATTGCTTGACCAGATCGGAGAAAACTATAGTGAATAACACCATGCTGAGACCACCAAACAGTTACCATTACCTTTTTATTGGTAAGTTTTGCTTTAGGCGACACTGTTGTGGCATTTGACCTGGGGTCAGCCATTGCATTTTTCTTTTCCGGTTATCATAAAGAATCCACTTTTCATCACATGTTACAATTCGATCCAATATTCCTTCATTTCTGTACCGGTTCAACAAGGCAACACAAGTTTCAACACGCGTTTCTTTCTGCAGATCAGTCAAATCATGAGGCACCCATTTTTCGTATTTTTTTATTTTATTGATTTGACGCAAGTGAGTCAATATTGTGGGTAAGGTAACGTTAAACCATGCCGCTAATTCCTGGGTAGTTTGACTAGGATCGGCTTTCACTATCTCTCTTAATTCATCGTTATTCACCTGTGTGGGCGGTCTTCCTCGTGGCTCGTTCTTTAAGTCGAAATTTCCATCACGAAAGCGTTTAAACTAAAATCGCACGGTGCGTTCATTAGTAGACCCCTCTCCAAACGCAGCATTGATATTGCGGGCTGTTTCTGCCGCGTTAGTTCCGCGTCGGAACTCGTATTCAAAAATCACTCGAATTTTCGCAGTATCCATCTTTCTTGTCTAAATTGAATAACAAAAACAATTGAAAGTCGATATTCAAATGTTTCAAATTTAAAAAAAAAAAATCACAGAAACCATTTGAAAAAAGTTTCATTCGAAAACCTCAAACCATGAAGATTCTATGAAAATTCAAAGAACCTATTGCAATAAAACGGCAATTTCATACTTTAACCCCTAATATTATCATAATCAATGTTCCTAGTTACCATTTACATGACACGCAAAATATGCGCTTTGTCGTCGAGTTGCGGATACCAGCCCGTTGCACCAAGTACCATTTACATTAATTTAAAAAAATCATTAAATGCATAAATTATTAATGATTGAGAGATTAAGTAAGTACTTATCTTTTTAACGTTTGATACAGCATTTGATTTTGATAGTATATTTCTGTTTGCAAAACTTATTGTTGTTATTGCTGTTGATTTCCGATAAATTTTAGTTATAAATTAATAGATAAAAAAGAAAATTAAGGCTGTTTTGATTTGTTTCATATTTTGTACCGATTACATCTTAAAAAGATGCTATTTAACTTTATATGTAAAAGAGACATTTACTACTACAAACATTACCTATTTATACGATATGGTAAACAATTTTATGTGCGTTATTTTTTTAATATAAAACTTGTAATCGATATAAAATTGTTGTTTTCCGATTCATCAATTTGAAATACGTCAAATAGTTCGATACATATTCCCTAAAATATCAGCGGATATTATAATATGCCATGTATTATACAATTAAACTCTGTTCAATAACGTCGTATTATAACATACGTCACATTAGAGCCCGTGGAACAATGACGCATGTGACTTGACAAAATCTAGATATATTAGGGACTTTTTTGTACGTCATTTTGTAAAAGTCTATATACAGTAATATGTCCAAATTTGAAACAGATAGAACTAGCCGTTTTAAAAATATGACATAAAACCTCATAAAAAATCTTTGAAGTGCTCTACTGTAAAGTTGTTGAATTTCAGATCCATCTTTGTTCTGCGAGTACGACGATTTATTTTGGACCCTAAAATGCATGTATCTTAATTTTGTCTCAAATTATCAGAATTACCTACTTGATGTCAACATTGTAACCGCCCAGGTAAAATTCCTTCGGAGTCATGAACGGGGCCAACCCTTTGGACTCATGCCACATTTTATACTCAAATAGGCCTGGCTCGACTTTTATTTTCACCGTGTCGTGTGCTCTATGACCTGAAATCAAGGAATTATTTTAGGGCTGCGACAGTTTTTCGCATTAAAAAAAATAAATTAGCAGCAATTGTTTCAAGTCGACTTTATTTTATTCAGTCGTGATGAGAAATCAGAAATTCGGGCGATGAAAGTGAGAGGTGGGGAATACTCCATCTTTTTAGCAAATTGACAATTATAATGTACTCCAATGTCACAAACAAGTGTTACCATTTCTATCTACAGCCTGATTTCTGAATGCCTATAAATATTTTATTTTTCAATTAATTTATATTCTACCTTTACATTTGACCATCAATTTATGTTTTTCAGTTAATACTTGCCAAATAGCCTACTCAATGTATACAAAGGATCTAACTGGAAGGAACAAACTGGAAGCGATTTCCATACATACAGGACAACGATATAAGCGAGGAAAAAAGGGACACGTGCGTACCCACGTGCCAACTTTTTAACCTGTATGCTGCCCTAGTGGAAACAATTGATAAGACGGTAAGAAAGACCCACTAAGAAATTCTATTTTTTATAAGCACCAATGACTTCCAAATCAAGAGTGGAAAATCTCGTCATATATGACTTTCTTATCGAATATTTCTTCAAAATTTTAAATCAATCGAAGGACGTGCATTTAGGACAATAAATTAATAACAGTCATACCATAGTAGAATAAAAACAAGTATGGCAACTCCATATAATAAGTATCTGCGCGTCTTATATGTTTGCCCGCTAGCACGCGCCGATTACGAACGTACACAATCGCATTTTGTAAGAGTGTTTAGCGCGAGTCGTTCGGTGTTTAAAAAATGACGTCAAATGTTAGACGTGTTTATGGTTGTTTGAACAAGAGCGCCTAAAGAATTCATAATTCTCGTTCCGCTTGATAGGTATCAAGAGGAACAATAATCGATGGGTTCAGTAGGTACTGAACTTGAGAAGTAAATTATATCATTTTTATTTATTTGTTTATTTAACGACTTTAGTTCCCAGCTGTTAGCAGTAGATGAGGAGCTCCCAAAAACTCATATTACACTGGAGTTTGCACTAAGAATTGGATGTTGCAGATAAGCGTGCTGATTTTGATTCATGTCGGAATCGAACCGATCGGGTAGTCTCGAAATCAGATGGGTTCTTTGAGCGAGAAGATGAACCTGATTCCTACTTTCTAATTTGTGTCTTAAATAGTAATAATAGTAATCAACTATTGTTAGGATTTGAAGTGTCAAAGTTTCCGGTCGGTCAGTTGTGAATCGCAATTATGCGCCTCGAATCGGATGAGACGCAGTTTCCGATCGGGAGAGGCAATCAAAATCAAGCTGCTGGTCATTTAACTTTGCTGAGGTGTTTTATCTTTTTCACACATCCTGTCTAGTGTATGCAAAATAAATCTTCAAAAGAAAAGGAACCCATTCTGCGGACTGACTTTTTCTTTCAGGTTCAAAGCAGTACACTCAGGTTTCGTCACCTTGTCATTCTTGTTGACTTGAGTCACATCGAATATCGTAAAAAATCATGGACCGAAAATGTTCACGTAATACCGACTCAGTTTTCAAAACGAGACACGATCATGAAAATACAAACGACAGTCTTTTTTTAATGGCATTAGAATACTTTGTGCCAACGTCAAAGTAAAAGGTTAGGAAACGGACGGAAGGAAGACCAATAAGGAAAGAAAACATGATCAGGAGAACTAAGTTTGGAAGGAATTAATACATATAAGAAATATTATCTTAACTGCCTCCGTGGCCGAACGGTTACCATGCCGGACTGACACGCAGAGGTCCTGGGTTCGATTCCCGGGCCGGGAGAAATATTTGTATGGCCTACATTTATTTCTCTCGTGAGTTTGGGTGTAATTTGTGTTTGTCTATGTATGTGTCCATGGCACCCGCGACACAGGGTTTCCCTAGTGCGGGGCTATGTTGAGTGTGTGCGTTGTTATTATTATTATTATTATTATTATTATCATTTGAAATATACACATAAATTACACAAAATAAATAAAAGGACTAAATTTCAAAAAATATTTATAATAATAAATGAATGTAATAAATTATAATAGACAATAGGATACATAAGAAGGCATGACACACGTGTAGGTAAAGGAACATGTAAAGATAGGAGTTGTTGGAGGAAGAAGGAACGGTCAAATTGGGAACAAGAGAAAAAGATGTGATCTAGGTCCCCCACATCAGGGTTTCATTTTAATAGGAAATTTCTCAAGGGTTGGCAAAACACTTTTTGAGTCTGAAAAAACAATAGTTTTACTCAAATTACCTATAACTATATATTCTACTGCCCTATAGACCGAAACATTCATCTGTAAACACGGAAGTCTCGGGGGGAAGCTTAACCTGTTGTATTATTTCGTATTGTTTGTGTATTACCCCAACTCCTACACATTGGTCACTGGACATTTTCGACGCATCAGTGTATATGTGATGCCACTTGCTCCAATTTTCATTGACACTAAAATTAAATTGAGTATTAACCTCAATATCACTTTTCTCAATACCTACGTTATAATACATATTTGAGACTATTAATAACGACTCGAAATCAGACATGAACAGTGCTAGAGAAGGAGATCGATGAACACGTGTTTGAACAAGGCTTGGAATAGTTTTATGAGTCCAATAACGAGATGAAAGAATAAAATCATTTAAAGTATGAAGTTTAAGAAAGAGCTGATGGTTTGAAAATTGCATAGCCCTTATGAGAAATCTGTCACTCAAAAATTGTCTTCTAAGATGGAGTGGAGGGTCGCTTTTCCACTTGTAGAGCAATGATCAGGCTAGATTTCATGGCACCTGTCACAATTCTAAGAGCCTTTGACTGAATAGAGTCCAATTTTTTAATTCCTGCAAAATTACCTCCTACTGGTAGCAACGTGCCATAATCTACCACACTTCTAATCACTGCATTATAAAGAAGTTTCAGACAGAATGGAAGCCCACCACACTCCTGATAGATATCTCATCACATTTAAGAGTTTTTTACATTTAGAACTTATAAACTCAAAGTGAGGAAGACCGGTCAGTTTACTATCTAAAACCCAAAAATTTGGCATGATTTTTAAAGGGTAAATTATTATACTTTACAGTTACAGGGGGATTGATCGCATTCTTGAAAAAACTACCACATCACTTTTAGCAATTGATAGTTCAAGCCCGTTTCCGTCCAACCACTCTCTTAGCAAAGTCAGAGAGTGTTTTAAAATATTGCAAGAATTATCTAAGTTTTCATCTATAGAGCATCGCAACAAGTCTATTGTAGTCAAGCATATTGTAAAATATTAACAGTATTACCATTAATGGACGATTCTAAATCATTTACTCGTACGTAAATGTTATGTTGTTGGGGTAAGCCTTTATATACAGTGCGGGAAATTTTTGAATCATGGGATATTAGTGATATAACTCTTTCGGCTAGAAGATTAATAATGAAGTTGATCAGAGTAAAAGGAACACATAATTCCATAAGTTTTCGGGACTTGTCCAGAATTCATAGAGAGGCGATACAGGCGAGTTTATATCGGAAACAACTCGAGTGCACAGTTCCGCAGCACAATCCCTGGGATCGCGCCAAGGCTAGTGGCTTTGTTGACGTCTAATTTGAATATAGTTTTCAACACCTCTTTTTGACAGATAGTGACCTCCGGCATTTCAGAGTAACAGCGAAGTAGTGTTTGCAAAGCAGCGTTAAAGTTGGAGTTGGAAACAAAGAGAGAAACAAATAGATTTACTTTCTCTTCAGCGGTGTGAGCCAGCGACCCGTCTTCACTCATTAAAGGCGAAAGGAATGACCTGCAGAAATTCACCTCGACCTATTTAGCGAGCGACCAGAATGCTTTACTCCCTGATGGGTATGAAGACAACCTGGTCCCTGGTATAAGGATGGATATTATGGCGTTATCATAAGCAGCTGATATATCTAAAAAAGCTGCTACAACGCACTTGTTGCAGGAGAAGGCTATTCGGATATCAGTGGTTAGAATACTGATACTGTCTAATGTACTTTTTCCCTTCCGAAATCCAAACTGGCTGTCAGTCAACTTTCGATTATTCTCAATAAACCTCTCAAGACGATTTTTAACAAGGTGTTCTGATATCTTGCATAACACAGACGACAGAGCTATAGGTCTGTACGATGCTACATCGTCGGAGGACTTGTTAGGTTTTGAAATAGGTAGAACTTCTTGAGATTTCCATGAAATGTTGTTAATTAAATTTAAATAATATTCTAATCAAGGGTCACTTAAATGTGATACAAAGGAGTGTGGTATAATATCTTCTCCCGTGGCAGAATTTTTGACGGATGAAAGAACTCCTTTTAACTCAAAAATAGAGAAGGGAGAATCCATATAGGAATCAATTGAATTGGTTACAGCATTAGAAGAAAGCAACAGCTCTCCCTCAGGGACAGAAGGCGGAGTCAACAGGTCGAAGAAGTAGTCTGTTATGGATGATGAAAGAGTAGTACATGTCTGATCATTAAATGCAGATCTGAAACGTTTTGTGTTACGCCAAATTAATGATGGGGAGGTATTCGGAGATAGCACTGTACAAAATGTCTTCCAAGCTTGTTGTTTTTTCTCACGGAGTAATTCGTAAGTGGATTTGATAGTATCTTGTTAAATTTTTAAGTTTTCATCAAACATATCCTGAGCATACTCTCTCTCTACCATTTTCCTCCTACATACAGCTTCAACACATTGAACATCCCACCACGGTGGAAAAGGAATCTTCCTCGAAGAAGTATCCTTAATGGGAAACAATTGATCTGCTACATCTATTACGAACTTTGCAAATTCCACAGCTTTTTCAGATTCTATGCCAGCGACATTATTTGGAAGTTTAGAAATTTTACGTTCAATCATAGTTTTAAATGTAGGCCAATCAACGAGGCTTACGTCTAGGAGCAGCTTTTTTTGTAATAGGAGTCGACATAATCAAAGGGAAATGATCACTGCCAAAAGAGTAAGGAAGGGGAGACCAAGACATGAAGAAGCCAAAGACGAAGTACAAATAGCCAAGTCAACAACGTTAATGTTTCGTTGGGGTTCGTGCCTCGAGTTGGAGCACCAGTATTTAACACACAGAGGTTAAGGGTATCTAACATTTCTAGTAAAGATTCCTCAGCACTATTAGTCACTCTACTGCCCCACGAACGATGGTGGTAATTAAAATCTTCAAGAACCAAAAATTGTCGTCGAAGACTAATTAAAATGTTATTAATTTCATTGAAAACCGAATCAGAGGGACGAGAAAGGTAAATGGAAACAATATAAGTATTTTAATACAAATACCTACAATATTAATATTATCAAAATTTCGAGAAAAAAATAGTATACAGGAAAATGGAATAGAAATTTTGACGAGAATGGCAACACCGCCATATCCGTCAGATCTGTGATCACGTTAACAAAAAAAGCCAGAAATTTTAAAATTAAAATCTGGTTTCAGCCAAGTTTCTGATAGAGCTATAACTAAAGGGTTATATTTATTAATAATGTAAATCAAGTCACTTTTTTTAGGAACTATACTCCGAGATTTCCATTGTATTATCCTGGAATCCATTTTCATTCGGAGATTCATTAAAAAATTTATTCAAAGAGGTAACGTGGGTTTTAAGACATTACTTTTAATTAGCAATAGGTCAAGGACTTGGGATTGATTAGATTCTACATCCTCGGTTCTAGGTGTCAGGGCACAGCCATTAGAAAGTGCAGGGATTTTATTGTGGTTCTTCTTTTTGTTGTGCAGGAACTAATTTAATTCAGTTTTGCAGTTCGGCTTGATGGGGTAGGCAGTCTCTGTAGAAGTTCAACATGCCCAGGAAGCGTCTGAGTTGTTGGATGGTTTCGGGTAATTTGATATGGCTTCTGTTCTCTCGTCAGTGGGTTTTATGCCGGCTGCTGATACTTCATAACCGAGGAAGTTGATTTTTGTTTTTCCAAACTCGCATTTGCTTATATTCAATGTAACACCGTAGTTGTTGAGACGTTCGAGTATTTCTTGAATGTGCAGTTTGTGCTGTTCTTCATTTTCGGAGAACACGAGGACGTCGTCGACGAAGGTGAAGCAGCAATTAAAACCTCGTAGTACTTCGTGCATGAAGCGCTCGTTTGACTCGCGTTACGTAAGCCAAACGTCATGCAGTTGAATTCGAACAGCCCGAACGGTGTTATAATTGCTGTCTTTTCTGCGTCTTCACTCGATATGGGAATCCAGTAGTAAGCCATCTTCAAGTCCAGTTTGGAAAATATTTTTTTGCCATGAAGTTGATACGTGAAGTCCTGAATTCGTGGTATTGGGTATCTGTCGGGTTGCGTTACTGCATTTAGTCTTCTGTAGTCCCCGCATACACGTAGACTGCCGTCTTTCTTCTTAATAACATGGAGCGGGTTGGCCCGTGGACTCTTCGATGGACGGCATATTCCCATATCCATCACGCGTTCAAACTCGACTTTCGCAGCTTGGTACTTGTCCGATGGAAGAGGGCGTGGTCTAGCATATAGTGGCGCCCCCGTTGTGTCGATGTGATGGACCACCTGGTGCTTCGTCGGGCTCTTTAGTGACATGGGTCGCAGAACGTCTGGATATTGCTTCAAAATGTCGTGGTACACGTGATTGCGGTCAGTCATGTAAACGCCTGACTTAGACGCTGAGCAATTATTCCTCGCTGTGATGCTAAGCTCAGTGACGCGATCGACGAGTTTTCTTTGATGCCGGTCGACCAGGACCTTGTTGTGGCGTAAAAAATTGCTGCCAGAATTGAAGTCTTCACCTCGGCAACGATGAAAGTCCAGCGGAAACAGCGTCGAAGTCAAAGGGTTACTGTCAATGTTTTTTCTCCATATGTTCTTATCGGCGTATTATTCGCAGCGTATAATTTGTAGGCGCTTGATGTCGATTGCTTCTTATTCCGTACGGCTAACACGGATATGTCGGCTCCTGTGTCGACGAGAAAGCGTTCTCTGCTGTCCACGTCGATGACACATAAGCGGTTGCTTCTGTTGGCTACATCGATTCCCGCCACAGTCGGTGTAGAATTTAGTTTTCCACCTGCTTCCGTTTTTCACATGGTGATTCGCAGCGTCGTGCTCGGTCGCCAAAACGATGATGGTAATAACATAGCCACTCGCCATTTTCCATGTTAGAGCTACGCCTGGCGGATGACCGTGATCGTGAACGGCGCCGTGTGTTGTAAGGTTCACGGTGTCAAGAAGTGTCTCTCGTTCTACGTAGCTCAGCAATCTCGAAAGTTAAACGTTCTAGTTGCTTGGAGATTACGTCGAAGTGCACGTTTGCGGTCATTGGTGACTAGTGGGTTGGCGATGGCGTGATGGTGCTTGACATTGCGCTGGCCGGTGTGAATGGGCGATGGATCGCGCGATGGTTGGTGGCTCTGTATGTTCCCTCATCTTGTCTGCCATGACAGCTAGAGTATCCAGAGACGATTCGGTGTTGACAGCTAGCACGGCGCGCATGTGGATCGGTAATTGATTCATGCACAGCACCTTTAGCGCATCGTCCGTTGCGTATGGTCCGCCCAGTTCTCTCATTCGCCTCAGTAGCTGCGTGAGCTTCTGGTCACCCAGCTCGAGTCCGCTAACAAGCCTCTGGAATAGTGTTTAGGAATCTCTGGATAGAAACATTTGCACACAGCAAATCGTATTTATCTTTAAATAGGCAGCATGCAAGATATTCCCTGTTACAAATTTTCTGCAAGCAGCCTGCACATTTTAACGCCATTTTTCCCTCCCTTCTCTTCTTCCCTCTCCCCCACTCCTTCCCTTTTTCGTCTTTTTAGTATGTCTGGGACAATATTTTGATTATTATTTGCCAAATATTCACAAACAAACAAGTCTGTTTCTTCTTAATGTTTATTTCAATGTCAGATGTCGTCTTATTTTATAAATATCTATAAAATAAGACGACACAGTAGATCGTACCTAATCGACGAAAATATTTTTAGTGGGAAATATATAATGTTTTTGATTTATAAATAAATCATTACATTTTATATGTATATTCAAACTCGCATTTCATTGCTACTTAGTAACCATACTCCCGTGATCGAGATACCAAAGCTGGTATAAAAATATCAATACGTACGTATTGCATTTGACGAAGGTTTATTTAAATACAGCGCGAAAACACTGTGATAAATACTTTACTGTAAGTACAACTAAAATACTAATGTGACAACTAAGCATACCGTGGAGGGTAGTTGTTGATGCGTCAAACAGGCGGGAATTGCCCTGCTTGTTCTTATTCTACTATGGCCATATTGTTCGTAGTACTTATTACACTTTGCTATGTAGTAAACAGAATGAATGAATGTACACAAGTCTAACCTTCTAAGAACTCTTGTGCAGTCTCGACGCAACGTAGCGCTGCCGAAGCGTAAACATGCTTGACGTTGATTTTGGCTAACCTAAGGCCCTCTCCCACAAGGTATGCCTGGAGACGCCCAACTCGCGTCAATGGGCAGTCTTTAGAGTACGCTAATCTGCCCCCGAATCTGATTCCACAAAAATTTTAAAAAAACCCTTCAAACAATTAGACATTAATTACTGGTGTAATTTAACAGAGTTGCATAATGTGCAGAAACTGATGCCTCGACAATATAGACCTCGTACTTTAGGCCGTCAGTTGAAATAATTAACTACTGCTGCCACGTGGAGGTTAATAGACATAAAAATTGTCTTAAGTCGATGCACAAGTAAAGATAAATTCTTATTTCGTTAATTCTTAATTATTGCACTAAATTAATGTATATCAAGTATATTCTAGTTAAGAGGACCTCGGTGACCCAACGGTTTGGACTGTGGATGTTGGACTCCGAGGTCCCGGGTTGGATTCCCGGTAGGACCAATTTGGAACAAACTTTTCTGAATTGGTTCTGGCCTGGATGTTCTGTATCAGTATTCATACTACAGGAAATTCCCTAGTTTGAGAGCAGGTAATTAGTATGGTTGTCTAATGAACTATTACTATTCTCCAAAAGTACGTGCAGATCATCAATAAGATACCTTTACTGACACAATTATACACAGGAAACAGCATCAAAATCGTTGCATTGAGGAAAGTGCAACAGTTACGCTAAGTGGTAACAGACACACGCACTGCAGTAATATAAAACAAAAATGTCAAAATATGAACAAAAAACTCACCGCTTCGGCAAAGTAAGAGGCATGTTCAAATCCATCCTAGAGTAATTATCTTTAGCATCGAAGCAGTGGCTCGTCCAGTGTCCATACGTGAGGTCTACTCTTTCCCCGTGCCTCATTGTGAAAATATATCGCCTATCCTTAGTATATTTTATGTCTTTCTGTTAAGTAATTACAAAGAAATGTACAGATAAACACACGATTTATGACACTCATGCTGAAATAAAGATTTGGCTTTTATACTAATAAAACTATCTAATTATGTTTAATTGAAAACCGGTGAACTCCGAACTGCCTGTTTGTAACAAATATACGTAGCAGTAGAGCTCCTTGTGAAAGAGTTAGTCATGGGAAGTACTGCCACCTTACCTATTTCTGCCGCCAAGCAGTAATTTCAGCATTGCTGTGTTCCGGTTTTGAGAGGTAGGGACGAGTGCTGGTGAAATTACAGGCACATGGGATTTGTCAACTCTTGTCTCAGGGTGACGGGAGCAGTGGCAGTGCCCCTCAGATCTTTGCTATTTAAAGCTCTGAGTGGCACTACAACTGTTATGGACAGGCGTGTAGCTTACCATCAGGCGCACGACTTGTTCGTCCCGTCACTGATATTATAAAAAAAAAGAATAATATATTTCTGTTATAATTAATTATTAATACAAAGATCGAACACTCAGAAAAAATTCCTTCGATCCGGTCGGATATTTCTGTTATTTTCATTATGTAGCGCGTACTTAGCTCGAACTGGAATGTTATTGATTTTGGTTTTTGTTTTAAGTTCTCATGTAAGCATTGCGAGAGGAGGCCTGTGCCTAGCAGTGGGACTACACATAGGATAAGTATTATTATGATATATTATGTAAGTTAATTAATAATAATATTAATAAATATAAATTAATAATAACATTAATAATAATAATAACAATGGTTTTATTCCAGTAAGGTTGACTCACAAGCACCTTTGATTACTCACAATCACTTAAGAGATTGATTACAAGTTACACCACTTTTCCCACACTTTTTACACTACTTTTGCCCTATTACATTACTTTTCTAACCTCTCCAGTAGGCTGAAGGGTCAGTATTATGCAAAACGTACCGTTCTATTAACTATAATTACTTATTTAAAGGCTGGTTACTTTCGGACCTTGAGATCGTGAAGCTTGCATTATGTACAATGGCGAGCGTCTAAATGTAAATATTGGGTTGTAATGAGCTCAAAAATAGTATCGCGTGCATGTCCTTAGAATTGGCCCATAGATAGTTGATACGGCCATGAATACATATTTTCATCAGTTTGCCCACATTTCAAAAGTGAACGAATAGCAATGGCATTTTAGTATGCATAGGAAACACACGCTATGACCGTTATCGCTTCACCAAGCACTATGTCCTTGCTTACTTGCTATTAGTAGCAAGCCATCTTGTATTCTGCATGATTGGGCTTATTGGGGAAATCTACTAGCAGCTGCTGTCCTTAACGTGGATTCACTCTATCCAAATAGCCAAGTATGGCTTGCGTGGACACTGCTCTAGTGGAGACCCTAGTCTCCTGGTCTTCTCCTGGTCCTTTCTATCTATTAAGAATCTTTATCACTGATATATTATATATCTAGTTGACCTGCCGGCCAGGGAGACCCGTAGAAACGGTTGTCCGCTGGCCGCCCGCGGTACAGTACAGGGGCCCAATAGGGACTAACTACCCCTAGAGGCTGCCCCACCATGCCGCGCATAATCTTGGGGTAGGTCGTCGTGCCGGTTAGTGACCGGAATTTGGGGTCCCGGCGGCATATCCCGGGGGGGTACGGGGGCCCTTCCGTTCGGCGGGTCAGCCGGCTATCCTTCAAAAGATCAACGGCATGTATTGCAGTTCCCCTCGTTTTTCTTCTTCGGTGCAGTGCCGAAGGCTTCATCTCTTCACACTACCGTCCTTCTTACCCACCATGACAGCGCAACATAAGAATGCAGATCGTTCAGCGGTGCCTAATCCCCCCACCGCGTTTATTATTGAGTTCGCTAACACCCGCGGACTCCACTCCAACCTCAAAGCTGTCCACCATCACCTCGAGACAGCCCGGCCTGCCCTGCTTTTCCTGACGGAGACGCAGATTCGCCGTCCGAATGATATGAGCTACTTGAACTACCCCGGCTACTCGCTTGAGGAAAACTTTCAGGCCAAAGCCGGGGTATGTGTATATATTCGTTCGGATGTGTGCTGTCGCCGTCTGCGCTGCCTGGAGGACCCCTCCTTTTCCACTATGTGGGTGCTCGTAGAATCTAGTTATTCAGCTAGAGTCTTCGCGTGCTTATATAGATCCCACAGCGGGGATGCGGAGACAACTAGGCTCTTTGACCAACTGAGCCAGGCGACTCTTGACGCGCAGGCGCAGTTCCCATCTGCGGAGATGGTCGTGTTGGGGGACTTTAATGCTCACCATGAATCATGGTTAAGTTCCCTCAAGACTGACCATGCAGGAAGAACTGCCCACGCTTTCGCTCTCACGCATGACTTGACCCAACTGGTAACCCAGCCCACCCGGGTTCCAGACATATCGGATCATGCACCCTCTTTGCTTGACCTTCTGCTCGCGAGTCACCCTACCTACTATACAGTATCAGTCAGCGCCCCCCTGGGAAGTTCTGATCACTGTTTGGTTGGGTGTAAGGTTTCCCAAATGCCTCCAACTAAGCTGAAGGAGGTCACTCGTCGCATTTGGCACTACTCGTCGGCGGATTGGGATGGTATGCGCGACTACTTTGCGTCCATCCCTTGGTTGCAGCACTGCTTTGCGGGAAGGGATGCCTCAGCAGCTGCCGATGCTGTTGTCGATGAGATTGGAACGGCTATGAATTACTACATACCGTCTTCCAGTGTCATCGCCAATCGCAGAGGACGCCCTTGGTTCAATCGCGGATGCATGGACGCTGTTAGTGAGAAACAGGCTGCATATCGTGGTTGGATCAAGGGTCGTGTAACAAAGGATCCCAACCTTGCGTCCCTTAAAGCAGCCTATAACAAAGCAACCAAGTCTTGCAGGAGGGCTTACATAAGAGCGGATGCCCAGCGCGTTTCACGGATTGGCCAGAAGCTGGTAGCCCATCCCACCGGTAGCCGTGCCTACTGGAGCCTGGCCAAAGCCGTGCAGTCCAATTTTTGTCGTTCGTCGCTGCCGCCTTTGTGGTGTCCCAATGGATTTTTGGCCTATGGCCCCGAAGAGAAAGCCAATTTATTGGCCGACCTTTTTGGGGCTAACTCGCGCATTCACGACCAAGATGCGCAACCGCCGTCAATTCCCCACTGCGGAGTCACAATGCCTGATATAGTTATCAGGCAATGTGATGTCCGCAAGGAACTACAGACTCTTGACGTGCGGAAGGCCTATGGTCCAGATGGGATACCTCCTATCGTCTTTAAAAGGTGTGCGGCGGAGTTGTCTCCCGTACTGACGCGCTTATACCGCCTCTCATACCAATCTGGTAACGTGCCCCTAGCTTGGAGGGAGGCCAACGTGCAACCTATCCCCAAGAAAGGAGATCGGTCTGATACGACAAACTATCGCCCAATAGCTGTCACTTCAGTGCTCTGCAAAGTGATGGAGCGGATTCTAAATATCCAGATAATCCGGCACCTGGAACGTCACTCCATTCTTAATGATCGACAGTACGGGTTTCGGCCGAACCGATCAACGGGTGACGTTCTAGCGTATCTAATGCATCTCTGGGGTGAAGCTATCGACAAACAGGGCGAAACCTTAGCGATAAGTCTGGATATTGCTAAGGCCTTTGATCGGGTCTGGCACCGTGGTCTCCTCTCCAAGCTTCCGGCATATGGTCTTCCCGGCCGCCTTTGTGAGTGGATCTCCGGCTTTCTGCGCGAGCGATGATTGCGTGTCCTTGTTGACGGAGGCACTTCGCGGCTCGTGACAGTTAATGCTGGGGTGCCACAGGGCTCCGTGCTGTCGCCCACGCTGTTCCTTCTGCATATCAATGACTTGTTGCCTTTTGGCAACATTCATTGCTATGCAGATGATAGCACAGTACACGGTTGCTATTATAAGCAACCGTCAAGCAACCGGGAGGACCCTGAGAGAAACCGGGAAAAACTTGTCGCTGAGCTCAATCATGTTTTGGAACATATATCGTCGTGGGGCTCCCGAAACTTGGTTGAGTTCAACGCCAAGAAAACCCAGGTATGCGCGTTCAGTTCCAAAAAATCCCCATTCCTTCCACTTCCCCATCTTCAGGGTACAACGCTGACGCTGCAGGACAAGCTCAGCCTGCCTGGGATGAGCATCCGGAAGGACATGAGCAACAAAGACTATATAGAGAGCGTCATCTGTACCGCGTCGCGCAAGCTTGGCATCCTGAACAAGGTGCACCGATTTTTTACTCCAGAGCTGCGATACCTGTTGTATAAAGCTCAGGTCCGAAGCAGCATGGAGTACTGTTCGCACCTTTGGGACGGCTCTGCCAAGTACTTGCTCGATGCCCTAGATGGACTGCAGCGCTACGCCTTCCGTGTTGTCAACGATCCTCATGTAACTGAGCATGCGGAGTCGTTACAGCTTCGCAGAGATATAGCGTCTCTTAGCGTATTCTATCGCCTGTACCACGGTGAGTGCTCTGAAGAGTTATTCAACCTTATCCCTTCCTCTCCTATCCATCAGCGGACCACCCGTGCCGGACTGCGTTGCCACAGTTGGACGGTCAGTTCAATACCGTCCCGCACTAAAAAGTTTGGCAATTCGTTCTTATGCCGAACCATCAAATTGTGGAACCAACTCCCGGCGCATGTATTCCCTCCCCTCTATAACATCGGGTCCTTCAAACGTAGTGTGAAGAAGCATTTGGCCTGTATTCGCACTTTCCATCAGGCGCGGTGCAGTCATTTTGCCGAGTCACAAAAAAAAAAAAAAAAAAAATATTCTGATGAGTTTCTACTCACTAGCAACAATTTGCGCAACAGGAAATGATACTTGCCGTATTGGTGCCTTTAGATTTATAGTCCGTATCGTAGTCATCGTCATCGTCGTCGTCATCATCATCTTCGTCATCATAGTCCCAATGACTGTGATGCGCTATAAACGAGAAGAAAACTAAATACTTCAATGGCGCTAACCGGGTGACGTTCTTATTTATTCCTGGAGCCATCATGACATACACTTAAGTGTATTTCCTGTATTTCACTTGATATCTATTGTATAATTTATGAGCAACGTGCACAATAAGAAAATTGGGATTGAAATAAAAATGAAAATTTTTATTACGTCATAAATAATACCCATGGTAACCTAATGGTTTAACCTACTGCTTCTCCAGCAGAGGCCCTGGGTTCGAATACGGGCTCGCATCTCGAGTTTCTCGGAATTTATGTGCGAAATTTAAGTTGAAATTTACCATGAGCTTTCAGTGAAAGAAAACATTCTGATGAAACCTGAACGCGAAAGAAGGTTCACAACACTCGGAAAACGTGTCAAAACCTCAACCTAAATTGGGCCAGCACGATGGACTATGGCCTAAACCCTCGCCTGATTGCCCCACAGTAAGTATGGACGAGTTGATGATGATGACACAATAAAGTTTACTTACCATTGTCGTACTCAGTAGAGTGAATATATGAGAAAAATAAGAATAATGATCCTACTTATATAACATAAATTCATCATTCTCATAATAAAACATCATCATTACAAAACATAAAATCATCTCTAAGAATCATTACTATATAAATATTCTTACCATGTGCGACATCGAGAATTCCGGCAATTTTGTTCAATCGCACTGTCTCCCAATATTTGGTCCATTCCCTGAAAGATTCCTGCGTAGTTTCGTGTCCCAAATCTTTGTTCGAATGTTTTCCTCCTTTGTTGCCTTCTGCCGTTTCTCCGACTGTATTTGTCCTTGTGTCCGATTTGCAATTCGAACCTAACATCGCAGTTATTATCGAAATAAAATAAAGAAAAATGACACGTGGTAGGATATTGACATGGCGCTTAAATTACCTAGGAAAGAAGTAGAAGCCAAAGTGCATACACTACGTTCACAGTTTCTTCGCGAAAAGAAGAAAATAAACTCTTCTAAAAGTACTGGTAACGGACGAGATGATGTAAAATCCAGTGCATGGTTTGCGTACGGCGCAATGAAGTTTTTGATCAAGGGAACGACAACTTTCGGCGACTTGGACACGTACGTTTCCGTAAACTACCCGAAATAACTATGTACGCAGCACTAATCGCCACAACCTCCCGGGCGACATTTCTATAAACACTGGCAAGTGTATTTAGGGGTAGGCCTACAAAATGTTCCGAGGTATTGTCCCCGGGACATTTCACGTAGATGTTGAACGCTATGTTGTGCCACATGTCGCTCCATTTGCCCCCAAGTGTATCTAAGCCTTAATTACTCACAATACTTATAGTTGTTTAACGATATAGCTCGGTGTAGCGTCCACGCGTCTGATTCCGCCGTACGCTTCGTGTACACGCCTGGTAGGAAACCGCTTACGCCTGGAAGTAGTAATTCACATTTTTTTTAACCCTGATTAGAGTATTTTAATCGAGTATGTTGTATAAGATGCAGAGAAGGACCAAGTTATCAGAAACTCTTAGGACATTTACATACGTAGTGGCAATACCACAACTTAATTTCGCTCGATTGAAGGGAACGTTTTCTTCTCGCAATACATGTAGTGATTTGAATTGCTTTGAATTACACTTGTCACGATCTACCGAAATTATGTACACGTAATTCCCCCTCGTTTTTTCTATTAAATGTGTCGGAAGCCTTATGATGGTGAATTCTATATTGTGGTTTTTTGTCGCAATCGAAGCAGCATATCAATGTTATTTACAAATCCAATATAAATGATATTTATAATAAACGCGAAACTTTCACATTTGAACCATACAAAACTCTTATTTAAGTAATATATAATACAAAATATACAAAAAATATAATACAAAATTACGAAGTTGCATTTTACACGTATAACGTCATATGGTACCAAAATAATCTTTGACTAGATGTTTATAGTAGTGATAGCCACTGTTTATGGAGTGACCACTCATCGACACGGAATCGCAATCAGTCGGAAAAGAGCGAAAAAGATGTCATTGGCCCGTACAACACAGCTCGATGAGTGGCAACGACTCAGGGGATCTACTCCCGTTCTCCGTCCGACATCAGTCCGAAACAATTACTGTCTAATGAGTAATACTCGACCAAATTAAAAGACGTATGATGCGAATGAAGCTCCATACGTGATATTGTGTTTTGACTTGATCGCGTACTACTTATTTGACAGTAATTTCCCCTCTAATGCCGTAAACGAATTTCCGCTCGCGCCCGTACAGCGCCGACGACTCCTGACGCTATAAGGCGCCAGCCGTTTTAGTCCTGTATATCTTTTTAACTTCCCAGGGTTAAAAGACTTTGACTCGAATTAGTCTTCAGTTTTAGTCTTATGACTCAAGATTAGACTAGACGTGAGGTGTTAAAAATTTGTCAAGGTTTTTAAAAGGCCTTAAAGGACTGAGGATCGTATTCCAGAACTCTACTCAATGCTCAAGTCAGGACGAGTATGATTTCAAGCAGTGGAAATCATACTCAAGTCCTTGCCATTAGGGTCGTATTTCCAGTGCTTGAAATCATACTCAAGTCTGCTCAAGTCCTGACTTGAGCATTGAGTAGAGTTCTAGAATACGGCTCTAAGTCTCTTTCATCACTAGCCCGAACGGCTACATCGACGCACAAACGTCCGCGTCGACGGCGAATCGACTTAATGCGACAAGTGTACTATAACATGAGCGTCTCTAGTCGATTCCACGTCATTAAGTGTAACCCATGGGTTCCCATTATTATAGACTACTATGGACCCCTTTTCAAGAAAAAAATTCCAACGCCGCCTTTTACATAATAGTTCATTCGACCCCTCCTACGTAAAGTATCGTATGTCGAAATGGCCAAGTTTACAGGGGAGCGTTTTCAAGTTCTGAATTCACTGAAAGAGTGATCACCATAGATCATCTAACCGATATCTAGGATTTTATAATACTCTATGTGAGTAATGAGCTTTGCCGAATAAAACTGAGAAATGCTAAAGTCACGTGTTATGTTCGTTTCAGTGAATTCAGAACTGTAAAACGCTTCCCTGTAAACTTGGCAATTTCGACATACGATTTTTGACGTCGGAGGGGTCGAATTACAACCATTTTATATGTCTGTCTATCTGTTAATAATCACAAATTAATAATTAATACTCTCTCTCCCTCCCTCCCTCCCTCCCGCAATCCAGGGTGGAGAGCTGATATTGATTTTTGGTTGATTATTGATAATGAATAAATCAGAACTCTTGGTGATACCAAGAGTTCTGACACTTTCTGAACTGATCATTTCTGAATTTTACTTTCAATTCTTCATTAGTTGTGCGATTTTCTGAAGGATAGGTCAATCCGTGTAGTTGTAGATGGTTACTCCTCTGCTCCTCATGGTACAAATGCTGGTGTACCTCAGGGATCTATACTCTCCGCCACTCTATTCTTGCTGCATATCAACGACCTGCTGCTGATGCCCGGTATCTTTGGGTACACAGACGACAGCACAGTGATAGAGAGTTATATGCCAGACACCCGAGACTACAACGAAGAGATCCGATGTAAACGAGAGGCGATGGTCACCCGGTTGAACCTGAGCCTGAAAGCGGCTTCCGACTGGGGAGATGCGAACAGGGTCAGGTTTAATGCAGCTAAAACACAGGTGTGTCTTTTCACATCAAAACGGAGTCCCCTACACCTTACTCCGACTTTCCGAGATGCATCCGTGCCGATAAGAAACCACCTTGAGCTATTTGGTCTGGACTTATCATCCAACTTCAAGTTTAGGCGATACATCGAGTGCTTGGCAAAAACTGCTGCCAGAAAACTAGCCATACGTGGGTGTATGGAGTACTGTTGCCACTGTGGACGGGTCTGTCCATTACCAGTTAGCTCCAAGGCAACTAACTCGGTGGAGCGAAAAGCAAAAAGGCTAATTAATAACAATTATCTTGTGGAGTCGAAGCTACAAAATCTCGCCCATCGCAGAAAAGAAGCCTGCTTGTCGGTTTTCTATCGGATACATTTGTGCGCAGGAACTTTTCAATTTAGTTCCACCCTCACCGTTCCTGCTTCGGTCGACTAGAAGGTCCGGAGCACTCTATTCTTATGTCGTTGTTATTCCACCTATTCGTACTAAGCGCTTTGGTTCCTTCTTTCTGATGCAAAGGAATGTAATGCTCTACTGCTCTATCTGTATTTCCCGAAAAGTACAATTTCGGGCTATTCAAGGCTCGAGTGAATTGGTATTTTTTAGGTAAACGCGTCCCATCGTCGCTTAACATCAGGCGAGATTGTGGCCAAGCGTGTGTATATTATATATTAAAAAAAATGTAACGATCGAATCATTGCATGATTTATCTAATACTTTCTCTATTTATGCTGTTACGATATTGACCCTAAAATATTATGTAATGTTTATTTTTACGATGGTTTATTCTCGAATGTCTCTGAGGGAACAACAATGTATAGATTGGTATAAAGGTATAGATTGCAAAAAAAACACTTATGACCTTAGACTATGGAAACTAAAGGACATGTTATGTTGACATATATAAATCAGACGTTATATGTATATGATGCATTTCGACGTTGAAAACATAAACATGTTATTGTCTTTGTTTAACTATTGCGTGCCGTCTTAAGCCAAAAGAGATAGCATTACACTGGTCTGTGTTAAACACGGGAATCGAAAATACGTAACGTCATCTTAAATGCTAACCGTGTCCATTTCGCAGTACATGAGGTACATGACACGGTTATCAAATGGAAGTATATCAAATGTCAAAACAAATGTTTTTCCAAGTTTTTTATTGAATTATTCGCATGTATTGTAATAAAATGGACAAAAATATTGACAGTGAGAACAATTGAGTATTAATAAAAATTCGATGCTGCAGCATTACGGGATGTGACATTTAAAAAAACGAAGATCGACCGAATTTTGTATTGTACAGGCACGTGTTATTTTTCTGTCTATAAATCACACAAAAGCCCAAATATCTCATGTAATTAGACATATTTAAGTAGTTTATTCATAAATCTTGCCAAATTTTGCTTTGGTTTCTTCAGATTGTCTGTTTGTTTTGTTTGTTGTTTGGTGGTTTGATAATTGTTGTTAACGATTATTTTGAGATAGTGTTGTTCTTGGAAGCGTACATATTATCGATATTCTGTTATTAAAATAATTCACTACGAGGTTTCAATTATTTTATTATTATTATTTTTACTATTTCAAGTTTACCTACAAATCAAAAAAGAAAAAACAATGGTTAGAAATCATACCGCCGTATAATAGTGCCGAATATAAACATTGAATCAAAGACCATCTTTATTCGCTTCATTTTGAAGTCAAATATTAACATAACTTTGAATGTAACTAGATTACATGATAATGCAATTCCATCATTAGGTTTATTGGTAAATATTTTATATTTAATTTAGATTAAACACGACTCATTTACTAGGCATTCTCAGTTCCTGAAAACAAAATTATCCACTCGTTTCCGATTTTTTCCCACTGACAACTTTAACTACTAAAAATTCTTATTTTATAAAGCCAGCAATACAATGACCATGTTGGTCCAACGTTGCCGGGTGAAAGCCAATACCAACGTATAGACAACCTATTTGCCTTGCCTTGCCATCGTTCTGTGTCACTCGCCTAGCTGACCGAGCGAAGGCGAGCGCTTACGTGTATAGAGCTCGTTTGACGTGGTTTGCCACAACTCGCAGTCGCTCGTGACTATTTGTCTCACTTCGGAGAAGTGTTGATTATTCTACACAGATCAAAGGCGCTCGGCCAGTAGTAGTCGATAGACATTGTATAATCAGACATTTGCATGCTATTTAATATATGCGAAACGTGTTTATACTAACACTGTCTCATGTTACATCTCCTGTTATACCATGTTTTATGCAAATAAACGTATGATAATAATATTATTAATGATAATATTACTACTTTCATTTATATCCACAATTAAATGGAAGTATTAAAGATTCACTTAAATCAGTCACTGATATTAATTCTATACCAATGCATAAATACAAAAAAGCTTATACTATTTGGAATCTGTTTAAACATTTCTGTATGAAAATATGAACCTTGAGGTTGGGAATGTACAGGATTTATATTTCAAAGTTTTCTCTTTTTTTGTATACTCTCAAATTACATTTTTCTGTGCAAATTTACTTTTCGCAATATTTGAGTATTTGTAAACGCAAAACAATAAATTCAAAATTTCATGTGACATGGATATTCCCATATAACCTAAAATATTCCCAAAGGGAATATTGATCTATTTTAAATAAATGTTTGCATGTCGATGATGACTTATCGATAGATTATGGTACGACACTAAAGAAATCCGCCATTTGTTCGTTCAATTTTTGTTTAGGTATCCACGTTCATTCTGTAGTTGGGGCAGCTCCTTTCTTTTATTTTTTTTTCTATCCTCCAAGCTTACGACACGTCTGTATTCTAGTTTACAACTTATCTTTATTTGACTTTGTGTAAGTACAAGCGCGTAGTCGATAGATGGCGTATGAAATTGTTATGCTCTAATGCTTAGAGGTCAAATCGTCAAAGTCATTCGCGACTGTTCAAGCCTTAACAAGCATCGTTGTGATTCTTAGCGAAACACGTGTTAGACTATTGGAACACGTGATAGAGATACTAACTACCTTATTTTCGCTCGTCTACCTTAATTAGTCCAGAATAAGTACGAGCGACTTAGCCTCGCGCCACACTCTTTTAAGACGTAAATAATAGACGATAACACATTAAGAGAAGAATATGGAAGTAAAGTCAAGTGGCTGCGTATCTCTCTTCGCACGGACCGTCCCTCAACGCGGAACGCACTACGTCTTTTTCGCTCTATGAACATGACCATAAAGCTTTTTCTGGGCAGCTTGATGCGATTCCGGGTCGATGAGTGTGGCAACCGCCTATTGTAAATAAATAAAAAGTAATCCGATAGGTACAGGTATATTAATTTCAGAGCAAAATTTCCTTTTATGGATCAAGAAAATACTTGGTGATACATTTAATTTTTCATCATTATTGCTATAACTATAATAATAATAATAATAACGCACACACTCAACATAGCCCCGCACTAGGGAAACCCTGTGTCGCGGGTGGCATGGACACATACATAGACAAACACAAATTACTCCCAAACTCACGAGAGAAATAAATGTAGGCCATACAAATATTTCTCCCGGCCCGGGAATCGAACCTAGGACCTCTGCGTGGCAGTCCGGCATGGTAACCGTTCGGCCACGGAGGCAGTTAAACTACAACTCTACGAACTAAAATTTAATCCATTTGTGTAATGCATAGTTCCTCACCTGTAAGCCAAGAAGTTCCGTACACCCAGCCGTCTGACGTATTATCGAACTCCTTTTGTTCTATGTAAATATAGTCCCCAACCACTAATTCTATTTCGTCGCTTGCTTTCGGAGTGTAACTTTGAGTTACTTTGTAGACCTAATGGCACAAATAATGTCTTGAATAACATCTTAATCAGCACTAAAAAAGGCCACTACAGTCTATGGTACACAAAGGAGGAAACCTCTTGACTAATAATTTAATCTCTATCAATATTTCTGATGTGTGACGTGTGTAATGTGTGACGTGTGTGATGTGTGATGTGAACCTTTTAGGACACCACGTGGCGTCAATCATATGGAAGGTATTATCCCTATACCAATAGTCCTAGTAATAGTTGTTCGAGCCATAAGCAATCCTTGTTTCATCACGGGAGATTGCACATATTTAAGGAGTCACCAGACTATCAACGCGCAATGAACTTGAGCCGATCATGTTTTACCACACATATCGCATTAAGCCGATTGTATCGAATCGCGTCATCCATACCTAAGCGAAGTACACAATGTCTCTTTTACTTTCATTGCATGGACATAAAATTTTTTGAGACCACCTTAATGTGATCCGGATTGATAAATGTAGCGTGTGACTCCCACAAATTTGTGACAATTTTTTTATAATATGATCTCACCTGATGACGAATAAAGCGCGGGTCTCGCGAGTAGAGCCTCAGTTCAAAGTAGGAGTTATCAAGTGGTTGCATGTCATCCACAAGGTCTTTCAACCGTTCATATGCCTCCATTTCAAAGTGGTATGCCAGTGTAATGTGCAGCGACTTCAATTGTGGCTCCACATGCATAGCTGTTTCAACATAATAATGACTATAGTGCCATTATATCAGTTACAGTGTGTTTAAAGAATGGGCTACAACGCCGACCTTCATTGCAAAAAAACTTGCACTTAATTACCATCTACCTACTCTACCACCAGTATCTAGTAAAAAATTTATTCTAGTTCAATAGTGACTAAAACAACAGAACAATAAACAATAAAATAAAACAAGGAACAAAATTTGATAACAAAAATGTATATAAATAAATAAAAATATCTTACCTACTAATCAAACTCCGTTAAGTCTACATGCTCTACAAAATCAATAAAAAATTAAAAGCAAATTAGTGACAAATAATATTGATACAGTGTTGTTAATATTCTTACATTTTACAGATTTTGCTTGTTGCGCTGCACACCAAGGAAACCATGAGTCAAGAGACTCTAATTGTTTATTTGTATCCAATGAAACACCCACTGTACCAGATCATAAAATAGAAAAATAAATAATAATTTGTGTAAACTTATGACCTGCCTGGATGTATCCGGTCCTGTGTGTTTTAGTCAAAATAAAAAATTCACTTTAGTGCTATCACTTCTTATAAGACTTCATTATGATAGAGAAAGACACACTTTGTATCTATGCTACAGAGATGTGGCATAGAAATATACCATTTTCAAATAAAAATACATAAATAAATGCAATATAATCAAATTAGACAGAAGTTCAGCTGTGTCATAAATTTGAGATCCTTTATTTATTGTAGGTACTTACAAGGAGAAGATACTAGTTTGACATATTGCACAGCAATCCTCTTCAAGTAATCAGCATGTTCCTCTGACACAAACAACCCCATGAAGTTATGAGACACATAGGGCTCCAATCTCAGGGGACAAGTGGGAGGGTCTCCAACACCTTCAACAGCTTGCTTTACTGCTTTTGCCAGTTGTAAGGCTGTTTCATCTGGAGCCTGAGAACATTTATTTTTAAAATTAATTACCCTGTCTAGCAACATTCGATGATATAATTTAAAAAACTAATAATTAAATTCTAAATTGAATTTAATTTTATAAATTATATTAATCTTATTACATCGTAATGTTAAAAATTGGTCATATTTTTTCTGTCCTAAATCCTTTCACACCTTAAAAAATGAGACCAAAGTGACGTGTGGTGAGTAATTATGAGCACCATTCCAGCCAGATGTAGTTTTTGACTTCTCCCAAAACTCCAATAGCTGTGACAGCAGGGTACCCGTGGGGCTAGCATAGAAGATATATTCCCGAGGTTCATCTGTATCCAGGGAGATGTCATTAACATGAGTCAGCAACCAATCAGAAGCCAGCTGGACACTGCGATGACCTGTTGCTCCAAGGGCTTTTAATCTGAAATTTAATAGTCTACAAAAGTACTATAAAATGGCATGTATTACCAACACAAATTGATGACATCTTTTCTTCTACATCAACGTAAATGAATAAGGTGTTTCACTTTCAGTACCTACATTGAAAGTGATATACAAGTAAGTGCTTTTTAATTAACAAAGGCTTATGGCAAAGCAAAACTAATTTGAAAGGTAGCCGCCGATTTTGCTCAGATTTCAAATAAACGAATAGTCTTGAGTCCTCTCGCCGCCGGTAGTGAAATGTTCAAGAGCTAGAGACAGCTTGGACAAAAATAAATTTATTTCTATATTGGTAACGAAACAAAGTAGTAGAGTAGAAGAAACTATTTCTGAATATTTGTTATAGTCATTGAAAGAAGCAGTAGATAAAAACTTACGCTCGATGTTTTGGAAAACCCATCTGTAGCAGTATTTGCAGTGGTGTTGCACCTGGCTTTGTATTCTTTGTGAACAACGGAGCCTTGCTTCGTGGCGGTAAACCGGTCATTTTCGACAAATTAATGACCGCTTTAAATCACCTAAAGGAAAATCACTACATCCGAAAAACATAAATACAAATCTGACAACAAACAAACGGAGCAGAAAATGTCACAGGCAAAACGCCAATCAAACAGCTTGTTTGCTTGCACTAGAGATCAGCGATAGGCGAGTCGAGTTACTTCCACAACGAGTCAACTAGCGATGGACGAGTAAATTCGTTTAACTCGAGTTACCACCACGAGTTACTCCCACAACGGGTCAACTCGAGCTACTTTACTATTTTAAGAACTCGAGCTAGCTCGGCTCGATTTGAGCGCGTCGGCTACTTGTTATCACTCGGTCGATTCGACGACCTTCGAGTACGAGTTCTACTCGCGACACGCCGTGCCATACCAAGTCGAATCAACACGAGTCAGCAACCCATTAACTAGAGTACATATAAGCGGCGTTCAGTTCGTTCGATCAGGCGCTCAGGTCGTACGTACGCGCACGCTTCTGTATTGTGTATAGCGATGGGACAAGTTGTATTTTTGTCAACTCGAGTTACTCGAGATGGCGTGACTCCTAACTCGAGTTAACTCGGTGTCTGATAGAGCAACCGCGAGTCGCGAGTAAAACTCGAACCGACGATTCACCGAATTGGGCACAATCGGCCGACCAACCGCGAGTCGAGCGTGCCCAGAAGGTCGCCGCACAGACCGATTGAGAACGAATAGCCGACGCGCTGTTTGAATATATGAAAGTATTCGGTTCGGCAGCGGGCGGGACGGGTCAACCGAGTTAGCTCGAGTTCATGAAAAAGTAACTTGAGTCGACTCGTTATAGAAGTAACTCGAGTTAACCGAGTTAAATAACACGACTCATCCATCGCTGATTGTGTATGTGCAGAGAAAATGGCAACGCCAGAAATTTTTCTAAGATAAAACTTAGTGACTTTATATTCGAAGATGTTTTGTTTAAAAATAAATTTGTCAATTTCTGGCGTCGCCATTTTCACTACGCATACACAATATGGAAGCGTGCACGTGCGTACGATCGGAGCGCCGCGCCTGATAGAACTTAGCGATGGACGAGTCGACTTATTTAATTCGGTTAACTCAAGTTACTCCCATAACGAGTGAACTCGAGCTAGCTCGGTTGACCCGCCCCGCCCGCCGCCGAACCGAATACTTCATTCATACAACGCGTCGGTTGTTATATATATATATACACTATGGTTGGTAGATCTATGGATATAATTGACACTGTAAATGTCTTCTGCATATAATAAAAATGCTTGGATTATGTTAATATTAGTTTATTTCATTGGCGACGAGGAGTAACCAAACAAAATGAATAAGGAACAATTCCAAGAATTTCTACAATTACAAAAAAATCAGCAACAACAGATTTCGGACATTTTGCAACAACTTGTGTTGCAGCAACGACCAGCAGTGGAGCTCCCCACGCCAGCAACACCTGGCACGGAACCTACCAGCTCGGCAAGCAGCAACAAGTACACAATTATTAAAAGTTTCAAATGCGACACTTTTAACCCTGCGACTGTATCGGTAGAAAAATTTTTAGATTTTTTCGAAGCCAAATGTGACATATGGGCCGTAAGTGATAATGACACAAGGAAAGAATTATTATTTTCATGTATGTCTCCTGAGATATTTCACGACCTAAAAATAGCACTCGTTCCTAACTTTGGAAACAGTTCCTACAATGACATTAAGTCTAAACTACTCGATTTACATCGAACTAAAGTTACGAGGTATAAAGCACTAACTGAATTTTGGAGTTGCGTACGAGACCACAACGAGACTATGGAACAGTATGCTAACAGGCTAAAGAAACTCGCCAGCGATTGTGGCTACAAGGACACAATGTTTCAACGTCAATTGCGCGATCGATTTGCTACCGGCTTAAATCACCCTCAACTAGAAGTGGACCTAAAACAGAAATGGCCAGACCTTCAAGAGACTTACGACGGAAAACTTGTAGAGGTTACTTTCGATCAATTCTTTGCAGTAGCTCAGTCCAGAGAGTTAGCAGAAGGTGATGCTGATAGTAGCATGCCCGCTACCGCTAATAAAGTAAAAGCAAGAACAAGTACAGGACGTCACTATAAACAATGTACGTTTCTACGCAAACTAAGTCCAAACCAGTGCCGTCGATGTGGTGCACAAGAGAGACATAGGCTAAACGTTTGCAAGGCAAAAGACCATACATGCGATGAATGCCACATACAAGGTCATTTTGAAAGTTGCTGTATAAAGTCTGGTAGGGCATATTTAGCGAGCACCGCGACAGAAAAGAAACAACCAACCAATTATAGTAACAAACTGCATAAAATTAAGTACAATGCACACAATGATGGAAGTTCATCACAGTCTTTTGACACGAGTTCGGATGAAAGTGATGATGTCTTCAAGGTTGAACGCAAGAGAAACAAGGACAGCAAGAGAATTGATGTAACCGTCAACGGTGTCAGTTGCACATTCGATTGGGACCCAGGATCCGTGTACTCCATTATTAGCACAAATTTCTGGAAGCGGATCGGAGAACCCTCTCTAACCAAGGCACCGAAGCTACGAGCTTATGGGAACCTTAAGCTCAAACCAAAAGGTCTCACCGACGTAACCGTTGAAATCATGGGAGAGCGGAAAATATTACCTGTTGTGGTTATGGAAGACGCCAATCCAATGCTTTTTGGCCTCCAGTGGAGCGAGATGTATAAAATGACATTCCCAGAGCCAGTCTATTCGGTTAAACCCATTCAACACACCACTACGCTTAAACAGGTACTTTCAACCTTTTCATCCCTTTTTGATAATAAACTAGGAAAAGTTAAAAATTATGAAGTCAACATTCATATAAAACCTGGGGCAGTACCTAAACATGTCCCTGCTCGACCAGTTAAGTTTTCCATGCGTAAGAACATAGAAATTGAACTTCAACGTTTAGTTGACGAAGGAATCGTGACTAAAGTTGATCCAAATGTCACGCCATTAGAATGGGCTACACCCACAGTGAATGTCGTAAAAACAAATGGCCAAATCCGAATTTGCGGTGATTTTCGTAGCACTATTAATCCTGTTATTGTCACTCATTCTCACCCAGTCCCACTCTTTGACCAGCTACGACAAAATCTGGCAAATGGAGCCAAATTTTCGAAAATAGATTTAAGGGATGCGTACTTGCAATTTGAAATAGCTCCAGAGTCGAAACAGTACCTGACAATCTCTACGCACAAAGGATATTATCAATACAATAGGATGCCATTTGGAATCTCAACAGCTCCTTCAATTTTCCAACATTACTTGGATGAACTTTTGGACGGTGTACCAAATGTCGCAGTGTATTTTGACGACATTGCCTTAACAGGGAAAAATGACATTGAACACCTCCAAACACTATCGACCGTGTTTAGCAAACTAGATAAGGCGGGCTTAAAAGTCAATTTAAAGAAATGTTCATTTTTCCAGACAGAGATTGAATACCTTGGGCACACAATTACTAAAGACGGAATTAGGCCGACGAAATCGAAAATTGATGCAATAATGAAAGCGACACCGCCCACTAACGCCCAAGAACTGCGGTCGTTCTTAGGTCTTATAAATTTTTACGAGAAATTTATTCCTCACCTACATAGTGTCTGCGCAGATCTGCATGCATTGACTGGTGGTCGCCGGAAGTGGCAATGGACCGTCAAAGAAAATACGAGTTTTAAGAACGCAAAAGATCTTATTAGTAAATCGAAACCGCTTGTTGCTTTTGACGAAAAGCGCCCATTGTATTTAGCCTGCGATGCCTCGGAAAAAGGTGTGGGTGCCGTCCTATATCATAAATCGGCAGACAAAATTCAACCTATCGTTTTTGCTTCAAGGAAACTAAGACCAGCGGAAACTAAATATTCAGTTATTGACCGAGAAGCTTTAGCAATATTTTTTGGAATCCAAAAGTTTGATCAATATTTACGTGGTACCAAATTCATACTTAGCACTGATCATAAGCCATTGATTCACGTTTTGGGGCCACAACGTAACTTGCCGAAAATTGTCAATAACCGTCTAGTGCGTTGGGCTTTAATCATTGGAGGGTATGACTACGATATAGTTTTTACAAAAGGGCATCTAAATTTTATGGCTGATTTTCTTTCTAGGATGCCCAATCCAGAAGATAAACCGTCTAATGCAGAATTGACAGTACACAGAGTGGTAGCTCAGTTGCAGCATGAAAGAGTTTCGGATATTGCGTTAACAGAGGACAGTGTACGAGGCGCGACAAGGAAGGACCCTTTGCTTAAACAGGTATCAGAGTACATTAAGACCGGCTGGCGTGAAAATTTTTATTCAGATGACTTAAAGCCCTATGCTCGGAAGCGCACTGAGTTGTCCATTGAAAATAAGATATTAATGTGGCAAGGTCGAATAGTAATACCGAACACCCTGAGAAAGGCCACCTTGGAATATCTGCATACAGGACACCCAGGCATATCCGCAATGAGAGCGCTAGCACGTTTTTACGTATGGTGGCCGTCCATTGACGATGACATTGAGGAGTACATTAAACGTTGTCGCAAATGCCAAGAGAATCGGCCGAACAACGCTGAATTGCCTATATACTCGTGGTCCGTTCCTGACAACCCGTGGGAAAGGCTACACATTGATTTTGCAGGCCCGTTCGAGGGAAAATATTGGTTTGTCTTAGCAGATGCGCTTTCGAAATGGGTCGAAATTAAACCCATGAACCAGATAACCACTTCTAAACTGTGTGAAGAGTTAGATTCCATTTTCACCACCTTCGGCTTCCCTCAATTCTTGGTTTCTGACAATGGACCACAGTTTACTTCTCAGGAATTTCAAGACTATTGTAGAGACAAGGGTATTCTACACATTAAATCATCCCCGTACCATCCCCGGACTAACGGTTTGGCTGAACGTCTGGTTCGCACTTTCAAATCCAGGCTATCATCAAGTGCCAGTGACCATCTCACCTTGAAAAGACGACTAGAAAATTTCCTTTTTTCCTACCGCATAACTCATTCCACCACCGGTAAGAGCCCAGGACAACTTATGTTCGGACGTCAGCTGCATTGTATTTTGGATAACGCACGCCCTAACTCTAAAAAGGCCCTGCAGCATAGGCAGATACAGGCTAATATAAATTCAGAAAATTTAACACCATGTTTTAGATCGGGGGACAGCGTGTTTGTCCGAGCCCGGGATGGGTCACGATGGGAACCTGCTACCATATCCAGACGTACGCATAGATACTCGTACACCGTAGACACAGCCAATGGGGTAGAAAGGAGATATCATGCTGATCAAGTGCGTTCCCGCTTAGCCGACCATATCAGTCCAGTTTCTACTGATGGCTCTCAGGCCACACACGACCCGCATCATATAAACACCAGTGAGGTGGAACCCCTTGCAAGTTCGTCAGGAACGCAGAACTCAGCTACCACCCCAATGCGGCCATGCGCTGCTACTACGCATTCGCCACCTACCACGGCGTCCCTACAGCAAGCATCAAAGCGCCATGAGCGCACCATCAGGCGACCTCGGCGGCTTATCGAGGAGATGTTGTAAATTGTAGGGATGGACGAATGTTATATATATATATACACTATGGTTGGTAGATCTATGGATATAATTGACACTGTAAATGTCTTCTGCATATAATAAAAATGCTTGGATTATGTTAATATTAGTTTATTTCATCGGTGACCTTCAAAGCACGCTCGAGTCGCGAGCGATGGGCGAGTCGAGTTATTTAACTCGAGTTACTCCCACAACGAGTCAACTCAAGCTATACTTCGTGAACTCGAGCTAGCTCGGTCTGTTCGGTGACCTTCGGTCACGCTCGAGTCGCGGTCGGCCGGTCGAACGTGTCCAACTCGGTGAAGCATTCGGTACGAGTTCTGCTCACGACTCGCGGTTCTGCGCGCTCGCGCTCTGTCGAACACCGAGACGAGTTAACTCGAGTTGACAGTCAAGTCAACTCGAGTTTATACAAATACTACTCGTTCCATCGCTAATCGAACTGATAAAAAATTGATTAGTATAGAAAATACGTTATTTTATTTTGTCCTTTGAAAAAGTGTTTGGAACGGTTTTTGTAAAAACAAACACCGTTATACAAATTCGTTTCATGGTCGCGCTCGTGCTACGGCCGCCGATAATTTTTCGACGGCGCGTCGCTGCCGATTGATCTATTATAGCCGCTTATATCTAGAGTAACTAGAGTAACTTAAAAAAATACAACTCGTCCCATAACGCTAGTCTAGCCCTTAGACTATTGTTTTTCCATCCTTAGTCTAGCTTGCACACAACAAAGATAATGTAATCACTACGTTGCACATAACTCGAAAACACACATCTGCAAAAATGCAAAAATCCAATCATACGTCATGTTTGAAAGAAAAAAGTTTATGAGCCTAATTTTTATATTCTAAATATATGTCTGTGGTCTCGTTTATCTCTGTGGCCACTAGGTCAATGTTTGTGGCTTTTAGTTATACAAGTTTATTCACGTATAAAATTTCAAAAGATATTTCTAAACGCATACGCGGATCATAATCAGAGCAACCGAAATAATATTTTTCCTATTTTTCGGAAAACTACCCAACAGTATATCAATTTTAAATCAACCGCAGACTCCAATCTACCACAGCCCATAAAACTCTGCACAAAAAAAAAATATCAATGCGATTGCTGCGTAGTGCTGTAGGACATAAAATTAAAATGAGTTTGAGGGAGTAACTCATTTGAAAAAATGAGGTAGTAACATTGTAGTCACCTCCTTTGAAGTAGGACATTTCCTACTTCACATGGGGTGACTACGGAAACGATTCAATTAACAGGGAATATTAAGCAAATTTCCATAATTTGATGGTATCAATCAATTGGATAACTTAAGTGTTATGATATAGTATAAATAAATGTTAATTTTATTAAGTACTATGGTAGTGTATGATCATATGATGTAAAATCAGCTAAAAAGCGCAGGATCCCTCAATACCAAAACTATATATTTTATATACTATTAATAAATTACTAGAAAATAAACTGATTCCAAATGTTTATAGTATTAAATAATAATTCTTCAGGTAAATAGATATCTAAGTAATATTGGTAAGGTTTCATTCCTAATAGATACTTACTTAAAAACAAAATGTAAAATGCAATATTCATCATAGTGTAAATTATATATTTGTAAGTAGTACAAATTGAGTTCCAGTATTTGAATCTAGTATATTCATTCATACACTCATATTTTAACATACTAAGAGTCGTATTCTAGAACTCTACTCAATGCTCAAGTCAGGATTTGAGTATGGCTTAAAGCACTCGAAATCATACTCAAGTCCCTGCCATTAGGGTCGTATTTTTTAGAATTTACAGATATTTCGTCGTGCTAGGACCAACCATTTTTTTCGTATGTCGGATTTTCGAGGTACATCAATAAATAGTTTATTTGGGGCAGTTATAGAAGTATTCCTACTTTGAGGTACTACACACCAACGATATGTTTTCCGTTCCATAACGACTTCAAACTTCACAAAACCTTTACAATAACACCTTGCCCTTGATTTCGTAGCTTGTTTACCTACAAATGACGTCAAGCGTTCAATTTGACATTTTGTTACGTTTGCGCGCCAATTTGTTCCTATTTAAATTTTAACGTAGTTTTAGCACATTTTAGAGAATATTAAGCTTTATTTTAATAAAATATTATTTTTCATGTCTGTACACATCTATTTTAGTTAATTCTAGACACTTTCTGAAAAATTGTCTGATTCCCTATTGAGAGGAGAATCTACAACAAAAGTTTTATATAAAAAAAGCAAGCGAAAAAACGCAGTGAAAGACTCATGAACTGGCGGCGGCGGCGGCGGCGGCGGCATTAAGTTAAGCTCGAATAGGACAGTGACATTGACACTTTGTAGTTTGTGTTTTAGCTCGTGAGCATACACGAGCTCACGAGCTAAAACAAGTCACAGTGACGTGCTGTCTTACTCACTCCCTCGAGTTCCTCGTTGTCATGTACCTCACCTGAATACCTCAATGCACGCGCTCTTTCATTCATTCGAATTCGAAACAGTGTGACATGAGTGATGCTGTGACATGAGGCTATGACATGAGGTGGGGTGTGAGGTGGGACATTTTTATGACATGACGTGTTGTGACAGACTAACCAAGTAAACATGGGGAATAGCGTTACATTTCTATCGCCGTGACTGTCGTTCCGGTTCCAAAAAAATCACAGTGATAAATCATCGTGATTTTGTCACGACTGTTACTTCCGTGACCTTGTCACGCCTATCACTTACATCACGATACACGGTTTAGCCAGCGGATTCTTTCTAATACTTATAGCCGTTTTGTATAGAATGATTTAAGTTTTTACTCCCTTTGTAATAAGTTTCAATTCCATTCAAAAAGTTGATTTTGTATTGAATATAATTTTATTTCTTACTTATTTAATGCGAATCTTTGGATTGTTAAAAATAACAATAAAGTGTAATGTAATTATATTTGTAGTAGAATACACAAAATAGATTATACATAAATATAAAATACCAACTCTTCCTATAACAAAACAAATATACAAAAATATTTTACTTTGCTCATAAATAGGTTTATAATAACTGCTGCAGATTTTTTTCATCCGCCCTTTCTAGTAGTAGTAGTATATAATATAGTAGTATAAGCACCTACGATCCTTGTGAGTGAGCAAAGAAAGTCATCCTATTTCAATCACACCCCCGCCGAAATGGCCCGATTTGAAGAGAACTACAACGAGTGGTGCGTTCAGTCACCACGGAATGGAGATCGCGCATTGTATCAAATACGTATGTCGTGATGTGAGTGACGGGGATAGCTATTGGAACGGAGGAACACCTAAGTGACTTTGGAACGTCGTTCATTCGGAACGAGTCACGGTAATTCTGTTTGACGGCGGATCATCGTGATTTTTTCATCGTGACGTTATTTATCACCCACCTCTATAACCAAGCGAGTGGTACAAACGAGTTGCCTCGTGTCTGAGTAACTCAACACTACTGTTGCGACTATCACTAAGTAGTCTGTGGTTGCGACCAACTGACCAACTGCGGCGTTGAATTAAAGTTACAATTGTTTTCGTTTATTTTCTTACGAATTTGGTTGGAAATACACAAATCCAAAATGTATCTAAGGTATTATTTGGACAAAAATGGCGACAGACAGTATACGCTAGCAGTAAGTACTTTAATTGGTCTTAACCTTTTCAATAACAACCACAAAAATAATTTATCTTAGCATGTGGTATTACTAAAGATAATAATTTTAACTTTAACTGTGATTATAATATTCTTTGAACAATATGCATACTTCAACTATAGGTACATACATTTGTGTGTATTTAAATGTGATGTTTTAATGTTTCCAGACTATTGATCCTTTTGGTAAGCCAACACTGTCTGCTCACCCAGGTGAGGAATTATAGTTTATTTTTACGATGGTTTTTTTGTATATGTTCATCATCATCAACAACCCATTTATACGTCTCACTGCTGAGCACGGGTCTTCTCTCAGGCCAAGGTTTGGGCCGTAGTGCACCATGCTGGTCCAGTACGGGTTGGAGACTTCATTCGTTTTCTGAGGGTTATGAACATTCTTTGACATGTAGATTTCATCACAATGTTTTCCTTCATGGAAAGCTCATGGTAAATTTCAAATTAAATTTGAAACAATTTCTGGGAAACTCAGAGGTGCGATTCGAGCCCACAGTCTTTGCTTGAGAGGCAGTAGGTTAAACCATTAGCGGCTTTTGTATGTTGCTAATTAGTAATCTTTATTAACCTTACTCCTTTCTTTGCAGCTCGATTTTCCCCTGAAGATAAATACTCCAGACAACGAATTACTATCAAGAAGAGATTTGGACTCCTCATCACACAGCAACCAGAGCCAATTCTCTAAAATTTTAGCTAATAATATAATTAAACTAAGGGCAGTTCTAAGCATTTAAATAAATATTTAGTCTCTTTCATAACTTGATGTGCTGTAATGTGTTTTATTTGCTGTTGTATGATTTGATTCCTTATGCTAGGTTGTTGTTGAAAGAAACTAGAAATACGACCCTAATGGCAAGGACTTCAGAGTGCCTTAAATCATACTCAAGTCCTGACTTGAGCATTGAGTAGAGTTGGGATACGATCCTCATAATATTAACGATACCCTTTCAAAGGTAGTTTATTGGTTTAAAATTAACAATTTATTGCTCAATGCCAAGAAGGCAGTGTGTTAAATTTGAATTATCTAATGTAAAATCGACTAGTCCAATCATAGAAATAAAGGAGCCCTGTACCCCACCGTAGGTGGGGTCGGGTTCGGACTGCGGCGCGTGGTCGGGTTCAGTTTACGGGGTGTGCTCATGCTCTTCGGTGGCACAGCAGTTAGTACTATGGGCTCTTGATGAGGAGGTCGATTCCCGATTTGGGCCAATTTAAGAAACGAACATTTCTAAGTCTGAGTATTCTGGATTATCGTTGTTTTCGTATTCATAGTACAGGAAATTCGGCAGTAGTTTGGCATTTTCCCCCCTAAATACTTCTCTTTGTTATGCCAAAGATAGCTTTCAAGAAAGTGGAATGTAACAGATATGGTTGAGATACAACAACGCTATAATAAGTATCTCATTTCCACTACATCGGGAAGTATGCCTTACATTTTTTGTATGGTAGCCATATTGAAAAATAGTGAAAAATAAATTTTAAACGCTCATAACGACCCCGACATGTCCATTTTCAATCGAATTAGTGCAAATTTTTATCTGCCGCTAAAAGAGTTTGTATGGCGGCCATATTTAAAAATAGCGTAAAACCACCAATTTTGATTACAAATTATTATCAAGCACTCCTAGAGACCCCATATGCCAATTTTCAAAGGGATCTGAGCAATTTTTTTTCTGCCGCCAATGAACGCTTCTATGACGGCCATATTTGAAAATAGCGAAAAACAAATTTTGAGCACAAATTATCCGCATGTCTAGTGGCCTTCACATGCCAATTTTCAGTTGAATAAGAGCAAATCTCTTTCAGCAGTTATTTTTCACGAAAAAACATTTATATTAAACAATGACGAAAATAAATTTTTGACCCCAAAATATGATTAAGGACTCCTAAAGACTTAAATTTTTTTTAACCCAGGCAGTTGACCAGTGTTACCCTCTATGATATTCCTTCGAGCACCTCCTACCTATCTCTAATAGTTTCCGTGATAGGAGGCTTTGAAATTTGTATGGAGGCCATCTTGTCTATTTGAATTTCGAACATTTTTACTTCCCGCGGAAATTGACTAGGTGTATCTCATAAAAATGCACAAAAATCCTCCCCATGTATTATAGTTTTTGCAGGCCGTTGATCACTCTTTCATATTTTCCATATTCAGGTCCTCTCATATTTGATTCTTTGCTTTGGAGCCTATCAGCGTACAACGATATAAATATTTATTTCCACCATATCGGGAAGTAGGCGTTGACTTTGTTAATAAAGCTGTCTTTTTGGGAGTGACCTCAGATAGTAAACTTCAATGGTTTCCACATATATCTAGAATACATGAGCTTACCAATGTTGCTACTGCTAGACTAGTTTAGTTACTTCCAATAGTATAATGTTCTACGGGATTCTCATGTGGGGTAAAGCTGCAGATATACAAACTATATTTGTGTTGCAAAAACGTGCGATCGTGCTTTGTTGTGTACCATATAAGTTCTCGGGTTTCTCTCAGAGAGAAGTTTAAGGAGTTTTTATTATGACTGTGGCATGGCAGTACATTTACTCAAACATTTTGTATGCCCGTAAAAATGTACATAACTTCATTAAGAAACATTGACTTACAAAAATTAAGAAAGAAGATATTCATAATATTAACCTAGAACTAAGTTCAAACTCATGGTACCACTTTCGTTTAACTAAGGTAAACGATTCTTTTATGGGGACCTGTATACGTTTTTACAATAAGATTCCGGGTAACAGATTAAGATTTTACATTAAAAGTATTTTAATTGAAAAGTCATATTACAAAATTAAAGAGTATGTTTTAGATAAAGAAGTGTGGAAAGACAAAGAGTCTAGATTCCACACAATTATGATTCAAAGTGTATTCCATAGCAGTTAAGTTTATTTGAAAAGAGCAATCCCTAGAGTTTCTTCCTCGTTCTTCTCAGGGAGGTCAGCATAGTGAACGAGCAGTAGTGATAAATAAGATAAAACCTTTAGAATAACGGTTTTATTCCACGAAAATATTTGACAACAATGAACTAAAAGACTATCAAATGTAAAGTTCAAAATAGACATTAGAAACTAAAGAGTTAATATTATGACATTCTATCAGCCTTGAAAATAATCCTCGAGGTGGGCTGGTGGGTGTCGCACTCTTGCAGACCTTCGAATCTCTGGTTCGGTGTCCGCTGGAGGTTCAGGGTGGTCTATGTCTTCAGTCTCATTTTCGGAATCAGAAAATCTGGTTTCAGAATTTTGAGATGTAGGATTAGGGTCTTCCACTTCATTGGAGTTTTCGTTAAGAGTCTCAATATTTGTTGTTTCATCTACCATTATCTGACTATCTAGGCTCAATGGTGCTAAATGTCGGTTGGAAACAGTTGTCTCTCGACCGTCCTCATAGCGAACATAGGAGTAGTCTGGATTTACGTGCAGAAGAGTCACTTCTTCAACAATAGGTTGATACTTGTTAGTACGATTAAATTTTCTCATTAATACTTTTTCTGATTCCGTCAGCCAGGTAGGTATAGATACTCCATTCGATGACCGCCTGGTATGTGTAAACATTCTTTCGTGCGGCGTACAACAAGTCGCTGTGCACAACAAAGATCTGATACAATGTAAAGCTTGGTTTAGAACCTTTTCCCAATTTTCTATTGGTAGGTTCTGCGACCGTAGAGCCAATTGCACTGATTTCCAAAGAGTTCCGTTAAAACGTTCAACCTGTCCATTTCCTCTTGGGTTATAAGGTGTAGTTCTGCTCGACGCAATACCACGTGAATTTAAGAAGTTCTTTACTTCAGTAGATATGAAACAGGTTCCACGATCTGAATGTAGATAAGACGGCATACCGAATAGCATAAAAATTTCATTTAAATGTTTGATTACCGTTGAAGAGTTCATGTCTGGGCACGGAAATGCAAATGGAAAGCGTGAGTATTCGTCTATTACTGTAAGAATGTATTTATTTCTCGTATTAGAAGGTACTGGTCCTTTGAAATCGATACTCAGTCTCTCCATAGGCGACGTAGCTTTTATCAAAACTGGATCAATTGTAGGTTTGTAAAATCTTGGCTTTATTTCGGAGCAAATTTTACACGACTTAGTCATGTTTTTAATTTCTTCCGTAGAATATGGTAGATTCTTTGATTTAAGCCAGTGGGTCATTCGTGCCATGCCCGGATGACATAAATCATTGTGCAATGAATATAACTTTTCATTTCGTGTCGATATTGAGCTGCATACGCGTGAGAGTGCATCCGCTGCATCATTTTGTTTGCCTGGACGATATATAATGTCATACTTAAATGGCGCCAACTCCAGACGCCAGCGTTGTATTTTCTCATTCTTTATTTTGCTCGTTAGTTTATTGTTAAACATGAAAGATACTGATCTTTGGTCAGTGATAAGCCGGAAGGGTTTGCCGATAAGAAAATGACGCCATTTCTTCAGCGATTCGACGATAGCGTAAGCTTCTTTTTCTATCGCCGAGTGATTATGTTCACTTTTGTTTAGCATTCTGGAGAAAAAGGCAACAGGCCGAGAAGCCTGTGACAGAGTCGCTGCGATAGAATGATCTGACGCGTCTGTTTCCACGGTTAATGGTGCGTTATGATCAATTGCATGAATACTTGATTTGGCTATATCTGATTTGAGTACATTGAAGTTTTTGACTAAATTGTCGCTTAATGGAAATATCCTTGCATTAGTAAGATCGTGAACTTTTTCTGAAAAATTTAGAATCCACTTGCTATAGTGTGCAAACATTCCTATCACTCTTCTCAGTGATGATAGATCAGATGGTGGTGGTAAGTTCAGAAGTGGGCGCAAGCGGTCTGCATCCGGTTTGATAATGTTGTCTTCTATGTTATAACCCAGAATATTAATAGAGTTTTGTGAGAACTTACTCTTTTCTTTGTTGAGAGTGAGGCCATATTTCTGGGCAGCTGCCAAGAATTTCTTAAGATTTTTGTCATGTTCAAGCTGGGTCTTGCCACAAATTGTAATATCATCAAGATAAGCGAACGTTCCCTTGAGATCTTCTTTTCGGATTACCCAATCAATCGTCCTTTGAAAACTTGAGACGCCGTTTGTAACGCCAAATGGAATTCGGAGAAATTGGTATAAATTTCCTAAAGCCTCAAAAGCCGTAAAATGACGTTCTTCGAGCAAAATAGGAACTTGATGATAAGCACTTTGCAAATCTATAGCGCTAAATATACGATATCTAGATATTTGTGACACCAGCTCCTCTATGTTTGGTAGAGGGTACGCATCTAAATGAGTATATCTGTTTATAGTTTGGGAATAATCGATGACAAGACGCTTCTTATGGTTGACATTTTTTGTGATAAGGACTTGAGCTCTCCAGGGGGACGTGCTTTCTTCGATTATTCCATCAGCCAAAAGTTTCCTGACTTCCTCTTTTATAAATTCTTTGTCATCCTCACTATGTCTTCTCGATTTTATAGCAACAGGCTTAATTTCAGGACATACATTAGAAAACAGTGGTACGGCAGGCACGGTAGCTGCAGCAACACTGCATACATTAACTTTGATAGGTTCCTTCAAACCACCAAAAGAAAACTCTAGTGAAGAGTGTTGATGCAGAATATCATGTCCAATGATGAGATCAGCGCATAAATTCTTTACTATGAGTAGATTCAGATTTTTGTACTCATAATCTCCAATTTTGGCAGAGACGCTAGTTTGTCCCTCTACTTTGGAAGTAAGAGTAGTCGAAGCCATTGAAATTCTCTGGTTACTCGGTTTCTTTTTTAAACGACAGAGATTAAAGAATTCCTCATCCATAAAACTAATTGAGCTGCCTGTATCGATTAATGCTTGGGCGCGTATCCCTTGAACGTACGCCGTTACAGTAGCCTTTCTAAGCGAGTCCGGCGATGCCGCTATTATACAAGCACTAGTTTTATTACTTTCAGTTTCGACTACTGATGCAGCAGTCTGTTTCTTGCTACGACATACTTTAGCTAAGTGTCCTTTTTTTTCACAAATCTGACAGGTAGAGTCGAGTGCTGGACAATCTTTTCTAGGATGCACGCGACCCCCACAGAAGAAACATTTTCGCTTGAAGAAAGACGCTGCTGATGATTCTTCTTCCTTTGATGAACCTTGTACAGCGTTCAAATTTGAAGATTCGTAACTCTGTGAATTCATCTCCGCCATTTCTAACGATCTCGCCTGATCATAGGCTTTGTCAAGAGATAGAGTTACATTTTCAAGCAATCGCTGCCTGATTTTACTCGAATTGAGACCAGTAATAAATGCGTCTCGAATATTATCGGATTTATTCGTTTCAGCATCAACCTTTCCAAATTGACAATCTTTCGCTAATAATTTTAGCACCTGCATATAAGTATCAATGCTCTCATCGTGCTTTTGTCTCCTAGTAGCTAGTATATACCTGGCATAGACTACATTTTTTGGTTTATTGAATAGTTTGTCGAGTATGTCTAGGGCTTCTTCATAGGTAGTACATTCACTTATGTATGCGAAGATTGTTGGAGATACGTGGTTTATAAGTATGTCTATTTTCATACCAGCTGTTTCTTTTGTAAAGTTCGATAAGAAACTCTCGAACGTCCTCTTCCAGTGCTCCCATTCCTTGGAGGCGGAATTACCGGTTGGATCAATGTTCAGTTTATCGGGACGCAGAAACCGTTCCATTTTATTTATTCTGATAACATTTCGTGGAATAAATTGATAAATAAGATAAAACCTTTAGAATAACGGTTTTATTCCACGAAAATATTTGACAACAATGAACTAAAAGACTATCAAATGTAAAGTTCAAAATAGACATTAGAAACTAAAGAGTTAATATTATGACAAGTAGCCTAAAAAGTAGCTTAAAAATGACGTTTTCAAGTGTAAAATTTTTACCTACTATGGAGTAAACTATTATTTGACTTTGACTCAGTCTTGGCTGTAAGGCGCATTAGTGCCTTTGTCTTTTCCAATGGAAAAAATGAAATAAAGTTTTTTTTCTCTGTTTTCGCCATAGAGGAGTGATAGAGGATTTAAAATATTTTCGCTTCGTGAAAAAGTGGTTAAAAATAAAGTTGTCTGATTTTAATAATTTTTATAACGATCATCATAAATATCAGCTTATTGCGAAGGTTTAAAAAATGTCTAACAAGAAAGGAGACCTGAAGATATATTGGAACAAAATAAATTACGCTTTTCCAATCCTAAACGATACGATTTTCACGGATTGCAATGATGCGGAATACGACGAAATTCAACAACTTATCGTTAACCTGGGTGTCCAAATACGAGTACGAGACCTCATATTAGTGCACGTGGAGAAGTACATGCGCCAGCATATGGCTCCAATGTTTTGGTCCAAATTTACCAATGTTGATGATGAACTCAAAGGTTTTCAACTTTTTAAGTCTGCTGTTAACGACCTTTACGAGTGTTTATCAAGTTTTTCTGGCATCCTACGAAGATTATCCACTTTAAACTCTAGTTGTGCTGATAACAAGCTTCTGTATGGCGAAAAAGATGTTGTTCCTGGCGTAAAACAGCTTGTGCGAGCAACATTACTATCACAACTACCTCTCAATTTTGATGTTATTATAAACCATTTTTACAAGCTTTCTTTTAACGTTTTTGACAATCAGTATGAAAATTTGGATGCAGTTGATAATTTTATGTGTCTGGGATGTCAGAACTTGGTACAAGAATGCAACTGTGCTTACATTGTCAAAGTGTTTCATGATACCAATAGAAAACTTATGGAGCTACAGCTTCTAGAGAGATTGACTGGTCAAGTATTAACTAATTTTATACAAACAAGAATAGAATCTCATATCCAGAAGCTAAGTGCAGGTTCCTTTGATGATTGTCATATTAGTACTCTGGAGGATTGGCTTAACACAACTGTTATGTCTTGGTTAACAAGAATATACTGTGCAGGCTCGTCAAAGCCACCTCCTGATGATAAAAACATTCAAAATGCTATTAATAAATTCAAACAGAAGTTGAGCTACTTCTTGTATCACACTTATACTTTGATTAGGATAGATCAGCTGTTTAGCATTATTATTGAATACCCATATTCACTGCCTGCTATTGAAGATATAAAAGTGTGTTTAGAGAAGACTGATTTGAGGTCAACCTTATGCAAGAAATTGCAAACAGCTCTTGAAACCAGGTTGTTGCATCCTGGTGTAAACACACCCGAAATACTGACTGCTTATGTTTCAACGATCAGATCTTTGAGACACCTGGATCCTTCTGGAGTTATACTGGAAACTGTCACTAAACCTGTCAGATATTATTTGAGAAACAGAGAAGATACAGTTCGGAGTGTTGTAAGTAGTTTAACAGAAGATGCTGGCAGTGAGCTTGCGGAGGAGTTGGCAAATTTTGCAGCAGAAGATGGGGATGCAGAAAAGGAAGATGCTTGGGATGAATGGAATCCAGACCCAGTTGATGCTGACCCAAAAGTCAATTCAAGTGATAGGAAATCTTGTGATATAATATCAATGCTTGTTAATGTTTATGGCAGTAAGGAACTATTTGTAAATGAATACAGGACATTGTTGGCAGACAGGTTGTTGGCTCAAAGTGTGATAAACACTAATAAAGAAATAAAATATTTGGAATTACTGAAGCTGAGATTTGGTGAGTCACAGTTACACTTTTGTGAAGTAATGTTGAAAGACATATCAGATTCTAAACGAATAAATTCCTTGATCCATCAAGACAGCAACTTTGAACAGCTAAATAGGAAGTTCACATCAAACGCTATGATTTTGTCAGCTCAGTTTTGGCCACCATTCAAAGATGAAAGCTTGGAGCTACCAGAGGAAACCAAGAAGCACTTTGAGGCATACACAAAGGCTTTTGAAGCACTGAAGGGCAACAGAACATTGAGTTGGAAACCGCATCTTGGTAATGTGAATATTGAAATTGAAATTGGAGAAAAGAAGTTAAACTTGACTGTGTCACCATTCAATGCTACACTTATAATGCACTTTGAAAAGAAACCTGAATGGTCTCTTGAGGATTTACATCTGGTGATGAAAGTGCCTGTAACTGTATTAAGGAGAAAGATAACTTACTGGCAATCGATGGGGCTAATTTCTGAAAAAAGCACAGATTATTATGTTCTTGTGGATGGGAGTAATGCAAATAAGGCTAATGTCTCTACAAATCAAGTGCAGGAAATGATTTGTGAGGATGATGAAACTGAGAGTGCTATGGCATCAGCACATGATCAAAGAGAAGGAGAGCTGCAAGTGTTCTGGTCTTACATTGTTGGAATGTTGACTAATTTAGATTCTTTGCCTCTAGATAGAATACATCAGATGTTGAAGATGTTTGCTTCACAAGCACCAGGAGCAGAGTGTAGTTTGCAGGAACTTAGACAATTCTTGGATACTAAAGTTAGGACACACCAACTTGTCCTGCAAGGAGGAATGTACAAATTACCTAAAGCATAGTTTTTAACTTTGAATAAAAACTTTGACATCATGACCTGAACTTTTTGATGTTCAAAAATCCAAATTAAAACTACCAAATAAAGTTAACAAAACTTTATTTTTAATAAAAAAATTTGGTTACATTATACAATGTCTGTGGGTTAATAATCTGAGAAATGTAGAAGCCTTATATTCAAATTAGGCTAAAACAATAACTAATAAATTAGCTAAAATAAATTATTTAGTAATACCACCACATTTAAAATAAATTAATACTTAGTGAATTCAATACATAATCTTGTGTCAGTCTTAACATCTATTAAAATACTGTTTAAAATTAAAAGTGGGAACAAAGCAAGAAAAATTAAGTTAAAATTAAAGTATACTGAGAAACAATACATAATCATTACTACATTGAATGGAATGCAATAAAATTAGTCAAAGGTATTCATAATATTAAATGCAAGCAATATATTAAACTACATAATTTATAAAACAATATAATTTGATAATCTCAAGAGCATTACAGAAGTGTGCCATACATAAAAAAGAATTATTGTAAGATGGAATGTAGCATTTATGCAATTTCAATTTTAAACCACTAATGTCAATAGAAAACTAGTGGAGGATGATTTCCTTGCTTTAGGACAGAATTTATGATTTTACGAAAGTGGCGTTACCAAGGGTAACAATCCTAATAATAACATCCTAAATCGAGCACAATTAGATCTTATATCAATACTGTATAGCTCAAAAATGTTGTCGAATTAATACATAGTGTTAATTGCGCAAATAAATATGTTATTTATTATGGTAAAAGTTCGAATCTACAACAGTTAAAGCTTTACAACTAGTTTACATATGTACAGAAAATATTAATATGTTGGTTGTGTGCACATTTTATGTTGTTAGAGGACATAATTTTCTTTATTTACGATAAATATTTTTTTCTTTTTTTTCGCGCAAGTTTATATAGCAATTGATTTTGAGTTCAAAATTTATTGTTTAATTGTCAATAAATATTTATTGCAACACTTGACTAATTTAATCTCAGATTATGTTTGTGGAAAAGTTATATAATCTAATTGCTGTGCAATCAACCACATTACATTTTAAATGCAAAACAGATAGGTAAAAAAGGTTATATAAATAATTAAGTACTTGAATATTAAGTCTGAATAACAATCTCTCATTGGACGAATGAAATTAAAATGACTATTACACATTTTTTCATAGAACAAAATAAAAACATTAATAGTAGAAATTATTCTTTAAAATAAAGAAAATTACTGAAAAATAAAGTTGTACATCGCATTTTCAGTTTGATACGTAAATACAACAAGCTCAACATACTCGTTACTCTAAGTTAATAATCGCACCACAATACACTTCAGCGGATAACGTTGATCTTATTCTAATAATTTTCTACAAAAATAGGTGATGAAAATTTCTTTACTGTCTGATGACATGTCTAATTAGAAAATCACGCAACTACTTTTCACGAATTTAGCACATTCGGGCTACTGACACTTTGTGAACAGAGTCCTTTATTATTCTTAATCTAACAGTCATGTTACCAGAAGTTCAACTACTATGCAGACATTAGCGCAGTCACTTTTATTTCTCGGAAGGATCATATACACTTGATTCAAATTTTCATCAAAGCTATTTTTCAAGCCCTGTAAACAAATGCTTACTAGTCTAGGACCAGTTTGTCAGGGCGCCATAGAACACCTCTTTATTTTCTACGTCAATGATTGCAAAGTAACAGGAGTTGGTTACTGTGGAGTTCATCGATTTCGTCGGGGTACGGGAGCAGGGGTAATTTGCGTTGCAGGGGGCGCGGTTTGGGGGCCTGCGTGTGTCGTCAATGGACGTTTGAAAGGTCCCAGTCGCTTCACCGGTCGGGGCGATATTGTATGAGTTTCGTTGCTGGTACCCCATGTACTCGCGCCGTGGTCCAGTAATGCCGCTGCGAGCCGACCACTTCCTTGTTCTGTTGGTAGTAATATGAATTTTAGGTTCTTTGATATTATTATTGATTTCAATATTGCTTTAGTTCACCTACTTTCACAGTTTAATGACATACGGCATTTTGCTTTGGGGTAATGCCGCCGATGTCCTGTAGTTATGGCAATTTACAATAATGTGGGCGTCAGAGCGTCTTTGAGAGATAAGTATAAAGAAATTAACATTCTTACACTAGCATCACTGTACATTTACGAAAATGTTATTTATGTTAAGAAGAATAGTAACTTTTTCATTAAAAATAGTGACTGACAAAATTAACACCAGGAATAATAATAAACTAGCTATTCTTGAAAGTCGTCAGTCTTCACAAAATCACAAATTCATTTTAAGGGGTAATGTATAAGCTTCTATAATAAGACGGTTTAAAATTTGCCATTTCCGTGGTTTAAAACTATAGTGAAGGAAAACTTTATACTAAAGGCATTGACTTACAAATAAATGGACGTCGGGTCCGCGCTAAAAAGTGTTCGAACTTACAGGGCATTAAAATCGTAAACTGAGCGTCAATCACGCTTAAGTCTTCGTTTGTTCGACTGACAGCGCGCTTGTCAATGATGCCGTATTGTGTGGTAAAACCTTGTAAAAATTACTCAACTAAAGTGAAAAAACAGGATGGTATATCATATTTTCAGTAAGTACTACATTGTGTTATCATAGTTATCATTTAAAAGTGTTAGTTTATGCACTAGTATTTAATTTATATTTAAATTAATCGTAAATATAAATTACAAAAGCAATCAAAATAATCAAATAGCTAACTGTCTCTTTCCGACTCATTGCTTGCGTAAAAGACTGAACGAGACCCATCACGTCAATTTCAATTGTTTCAAACACAAGCGTTTCAAATATTTAGAACAAAAATTTCATAGAGTCGCTTTGATGCTAATGTTATTATTAAAATATTTTTAATACATGTTAGTAATACTTTCAAATATTGTTGTACTCTTTCTACGGCTCGGGGTTACGAATCAGAAGACCGAAAATACATTTGCCCGAAATAATGTTAGCATGAACTTCTATAATCCTGAAAGTATTTTTTTAGGTTTTTCGGGAGAAATATGTGTATGGTCTACATTTATTTCTCTCGTGAGTTTGGGTGTAATTTGTGGTTGTCTATATGTGTGTCCATGGC
>NW_020653719.1:4930433-4987470 GCF_003589595.1 Hyposmocoma kahamanoa | reverse complement strand
TTGGAAAGCGTTTCTCTTGCGCAATAAATATCGCGCATTTTAATTTTGTAATTATCTCACAATGGCAAATACCCTACTGCCGTCATAGGCGTACTTTTTCAAGCACAAGAAACATTTGCAAGAACTATGAGCAGTACGACTATGCCTGTTGAAGGAATCAAGCGTTGTCAGTGATAAACCGCAATAATTATATTGAATCAATGTAAGCACTACGGCATATAGAAAAGTGGTGACGTTTTTAAGCGCAGTATAATTTCAGTACTATGCATGAACGGGTTAAGAAAATGGTAAGAAAAGAAAGGAAACCTAAGCTGATGCAAGCTTGATAAAAGACCATAATATTAAAGCTTTGCTTTGTGATTACATCAATGAGTGAACTGTGTATAGAAAGGAGAGAATACAGGAATTTATCCAGGAAACACAGCTTGAACTTAAGAAAAAAGTTACAAGTATTACATAACAGAGAACATCTTACACCGCCAAAATGCATTAAAAATCAAAAGTTGGATGAATGACAAAATATACCAACTTAAGAAACAAAGAAGGTAACTGAAGCAGACTGACAGTGCAAATTAAATAGGATTTTTTTTAAAGTTTAAGCAATTTGTAGCTTTCACATGCAAACAATGCATAATAATACAAATAGTACAACCTTGATAGCCTAACGGTTTGCACTGTAGGCACTGGATGAGAAGTTCCCGGGTTCGATACCGGTAGGATCAATTTAACAAATTAACTTTTCGAAATGGTTCTGGTCTTGATATTCTATTGTAAGACAATCACCTGGTCTGAAACTAGGGAACTCTCTGTACATACTCCCTATGAGTTTCAGAGCAACAGAATCCCAGAGCAGAACCAATTTACAAAAGTTCATTCCCCAAATTGGTTCTACTGGGAATCGAACCTGGGACCACGAACGATGGAATTTATTCCGGGGCATAACTCAGAACACCCAGGCCAAAACAACTTTCGAAAAGTTCACATTTAGTTTTATTGTTGATTGAGCTGATTTTTTACGGTTTTAAAAAAAAATCTCGAATAACTCGAGAAATCGGGTACGAGAATTTTCGAAACTCAAGAAAAAAAAGTCAAGAAACCCTAACTCGTAATAAATGGCATTGTAGAAAATTCAACATTTACGTATAAAATTTATTTATAAATAATAAAGGTAAGTAGTTTTCACTAGAAGCTACATATGGTGCATTTTGGTAAGTTTCTAGTAGAAGCTGAATATGGTGTTTTTTTGCGCCTTTCAATTGTTGCAAGCAAAATTAGGCAGTACTGCAATGACATTACAATTAAAATTCAACGTTTTAGCTTTTTCATATTCCTTTACATGTCACTACGTTTAAATAGGTTGACTTGAGACATTTTTTTCGTGGTTTTTGTATTAGACCCGTCGTCCATTTATTTGTAATTCAATGACTAAAGGTTATTTATTATACAGCTTCTGCATACTTGGACGACAAGAATGCGTGGTAGTGACCGGTTTAGCTTTTGCAGGTAGTCTCAATCTAAGAAGATGTTTGAAATAAATATTACAAATGTTAAATGTATTCAAATGTATATTTAAAAGAGCAACTCTAAGGGTCGTATTCCAGAACTCTACTTAATACTCAAGTCAGGACTTGAGTATTGCAGTGAGCACTGAAAATCATAGTCAAATCTTTGCCATTAGGGTCGTATTTCCAAATCCTGAATTGAGCATTGAGTAGAGTTCTAGAATACGACCCCTAGAGTTTCAAGTTCCTTCTTCTCAGGGAACTCTACCTTACAAAATGAGCTTAATTAATATTACGATTTCAAGAGTAATTTGCTTACCTATGAAATAAAGACGACATGAATTTGAATAACTGCAGTCGTGATGAGAGATCGAACATTTCCAATTCGATAGGAGCAGTCTTAGTGTAATAAAGAATTTTGAAGCTGTATTTATTTTGAACTTCAAACACAGTCGGAAATAGTATTGTACGGAATCAAGGCTGTTGAGGAAATTGGACCAGCTCCTCGAAAGCCGTAGGCGTATGTAGAAAGTAACCTAATTTAAAGCTGATATGCATTCCTACATGTCACTGGTCTAAATGGTGAATTTTAATGACAAAAAAAAAACAGGAAATAAAGCTTTGAGAAATTAAAAATAAGGTATTTAATTAATAACTTTTGGAACTATAGTGAAAAATAGGATGGTTTGCATTAATATTAGACATAACTGGTTGATGACTCTATCACTTCAGTCAGCCGTGACCATGGGACCTGTAAAGGGCCCGAAACCTTGGTTTGTTTGAAAAAAAAAAAAAAAACAAATATACGCGATTTGAATCCGGAAAAATAGTTCCATTTCCTATGTGTAACAATTGCGAAAACCTAAGAATTCCATACAAAAAATTATTCAACATTATTCAGGTTTAAAAATGTTATGTAATAAAAATATTTGCACTTAATTATTTACTAACCAGCAGCAGTGTTACTCAACGCGGGCTGCAGGGCTACTGGTTCCCGTATCCTTTCTACGAAGTGTTCAAACGTAGTAGGCTGCGTATGATGATGTACGAGTGCATCGAGCGATCTTGCCCGTTCTGAATACGCGTGCTGATACAGAGGCATGGTGGCCCGTACGGCTCGTCCGCCTGCGAACGCTGCTCCTCGTACGAGTGCCGCTGCGCAACTTACGTGCACTATACATTCCTCCCATAGTGGACCGAATACTGACACCTAGTGAGAAAAAGAAATAATACAGAGAAACAAATATTTTTCAATACATGGTTTAGAGGATATATGACCAGCGACACTGAAAGTTTGAAAACCCATGAAACATAACAAACACATATTCTAATTATGATTTACGTCATAAAATGTATACTCAAGGTGCTACCAAAATTTTACCGGTGATCGTGCAACAATTTCAACAATTTTAGAAAAAATAATTACTTTGTTGAGAATAAAGTTTCTTTCTCTATACACAACCTGTGCTTCAAATCGGCATGATTACGATCGCTGGCTGCAATATTTACAGTAATAAGAGTCTTTAGTCTATTACTCTTGTATAGAGTACAATATTGACTTTAGTAGAAACAAAGGAATGTTTGAATAAACAACTTACGTCAGGTTTTCTGGAAACGGTACATCGCAACAACCCTCCAGCCAGTGGGTAGAGAACAATGAGCACGTCGCAAAACTGCGTGGGTAGCGTGTCACGCTTGTACGGACGCCAGTGCTCGCTCCATACCACGTGCACCTCATCGTTGCCTAAGTGACGTGTCTGCAATTTTAAACACAATTTTAAATAGACCTTAGGTAAAAGTAACAAGGTATACGTGACAGTGGCTCGACTTCTCATAAATTAATTTTCATCTATTTTCATCAAATTATTTACTACCTAAGAAGGTAGTAAATTAAAGTAAGAGATCATAAAATTAAAATAATTATAATATATTTTGAATTAAAATAACATATATACTACATACTTGACTTCTAAAAGGAAATTTGGTACATGAATTTATACAGGGCCGTGGTTGTAAGGCCTAAAGATTATTGTTTCCACTTCTGGAGTTCCGTACTCCCCTAAGAAGCATGCCCGGCCGTGAATGGTGAGTGGCCTCTGGTAACGGAACTGTCCGCAGCCATTAGACGGAAGGGTGCAGCTGGTGGCGTGTCACGGCACAAGCGCGCGCAGCGAAACAAGTTGGAAAGCTAAGGGGTTTTCACCAAGCAGTAGGTGGATTCTTCAAACAGAAGGTAGTTTCTTCAACCGTAAGGTAATGTATTCTCTATAGCGGGAACTCACTTCCACTAACAAGTGATTGTGTTTAAGAATTTATTATCAAGAAATCGGCGATTTTGAAAATCGTTAATTTGAATTTTAAATCTCGGGTTGTGTAAGCCAGCGGGAAGTGAGCGATGAGCGTGGACTAGCTTCGAGCGCGGTTCTTGGTCACCTGCCTGCGTCAGAGACACGGCGAGGTTGGCTCGCTCATCACCCCCTCGCCTCGCGTACCCCGCGGCTGCCCATTCAAATATTACGTTTGCCTCAAATTTCATGGCTAGTAACGAAAGGCAAAATCTTGAACTGCGGTAGTCTATGGAAATTTATTAACTATGAAAATATTTTATTTAGATTTTTATAAAAACGTCCGTTATTATAGTTATTTTTAAATATAATGAATACATGTAACTTTCCGTTACAGCGTATTTATTACTTTATTTTTTCTCTATCCTAAGGTTTCACGGAATAATTTGATAGTGAATATTGCACATTAGTTCATTTTAAACATCTTATTATTCTGTAGTGCCGTTGTTGTTGCTGTTTATATAGGATATATTCGACTACTTCATAAATGAAAATCAAATAATAGACAGACCTTGTTCAGTATAGCGTCAGGTGTATCAGCGGGCATGCGTGTGGCGACGTGAAATAGCGCCTCTAATGTGAGCGTCGCGATGTAAGGCGCGCTGGTGCCACCGCCACCGCCCGATCGCAGGCCGCCAGCGAAACCGACGTGGCTTTCCAGTTCCACCTAAAATAAACCATTTTGCATTGGATTATACAGTACAATGTTAAGATACGGAGTGATAAAGCTGACTAAGAGGATAGTGTAGGTGAGCTCTATTTAAAGACACGATCCAAGCACTAAAACGTCTTTTGTATGGTATAAATATAAGTAAGGCAACAGACCTCTGCTTCTGTTTCCGCGGCTGCGAAGTTCCGCATGCTTTGTTGCATCTGTTTCCGTTTTCGCTTGCACAACTTTTATAATACAACTTTAACCGGAAATTAACAAAGTTACACCAAAGTACCACGATTTCATTTAACCAAGGTAAATGACTCTTTTATGGGGTGCTGTATACGTTTTTACAATAAGATTCCGGAGCATGTATAATGATTATCATTTCCTATGTTTGAAAACTACATTAAAAATATTTTGATTGAAAAGTCATATTACAAAATTGAAGACTACGCATTAGATAAAGATGTATGGAAAGACGATATGACTCCAGAATCCACACAAATTCGATTCAATGTGTGGCATACACATTGAATCGAATATACTTAAATAGCATTTAAGTTCATTTGAAAGAGCAATCCCTAGAGTTTCTTGCTAGTTCTTCTCAGGGAAGTCAGCGTAGTGAACGAGCAGTAGCTTAAATGTGATGTTCTCAAATGTAAATTTATTTTACCTATGGAATAAATGCTTCTTTGACTTTGTACATTGTACATACATGTACATTTTGGCATCCGCTTGCGTTTCTGCTACGATTTACTTTTGACACCTGTTTCCGTTATGACACTTCCGTTGCATCACTAATAAATATAGACATGTACCAATAACTCTAGAAGACTGTTAATCTCCATACTACCGATCGTAACTCTGATATAATTCCTGAAAAAGGTCAAATTGCGGCTTATATCTAGAGAGCGCTTATCAATAGCTTGGAAGTAGTTTATATTATGTAAATGGCCGTGGATATCAATTTTAATTCCGCTTGATTATGAAACAAAAAAGTAATCAGATTTTTCCTTGTAATATTAATCAAATATTGATCATGAGCTAAAGTTATTTTCTTAAGTATGACAAATTAATATGCGTGTCAATGCATGGCATTGTGTAACAAACTAATTTATAAATTAGCGCTTCCTAATATGGGTACGTGGCGCTAATCTTAAACAAAATATAAAAGAATAGCCAGCATTACCTATAAAAATGTGCGCAATAAGCGCCATCTAGTTGATTTGTTTGTTATCACTATAAATTGGAGTACTATTATTTCCTTTTGGGCGGCCATTAGGTTTGTGCCAGTGTCAGTTTTATAACAATAATATAAAAACTATGACGATTATTGCCAGCGTCAGTGAATAGAACAAAACCAACGCTTTGAGAAATTGCAGCTTGTCAATGTTTGCCATAACCAATGGTCGGAAAAAGGTGTTCCACATATATATACATACATGTATAGATAAAGTTACAAGGAGCGACATGAAGTTGTTAAAACCATCAAATATTAATTAATTGCTTTTCGATTTCCGTATTTCCGGAAATGGTTTTACTTCATTGTAAGACAAAACGATTGATTTAGGAAGTCGAAGTTGGATTTTAAAGTAATTCTAATGGCAGAGAACAAGACACTCTCCGCCCCTCCCTAGCCTTAGATGCCGCACCACGCCCCACATTGCCGGTCACATTGACTGAACGACAACACGGCTGCCGGCGAGCCGTTTTTACGCGAAGACGGCTTTGATATTTGAATATAGTTTTCATTTATTCATTACAAAACTTGTAAGTTAATATATAACATAATTTTACGTTACTATTTATAATGGTCGTGAATTGTGCTGTATATGGCTGTTTATCATCATTTTCCGAAAGATGAAAAGAAGTAGGTAAGTAAAAAAACTTATGTCTGAGACTTATTCAGTTATTGTTTTCTTCATTTATTTACTGCAGAGTAATATATTTATGTATAAAAAATACAGATTTGGCGCCATGATTTCGTGAGCTAGTAGACAAGGGTTCTCGAATTTTCAATTCATATTCCAGATAAATATTACGTAAGTAGCGAATATACCTAATTATTAACTAAGTAATGATGATCAACTTGGACACGCAATTTCAAATACCTTGGTTACCTTATTTAAAAGTGCATGTCCAAAATATAACATTTTAAGTGCTTTTAATATATTTTTTTAAATAAATCTTCAATATTACTCTAGTTAGTGAGTAAACAAAAAAAGTTAAGTTAAGTGGTAAAGTCTAGTTAGTGTTCTAGGATTCTATTAATAGATAACAGATTCGCGTTAGCATTTTCGCTATGTTGCCGCTCTGATCACGTAACGTGCATGAAGGGATGGGTAACCCTGCTACTTCACGCACACATTTGCGCGTGTGCAGATAGCGCCTTGCTGTATGTAGTAGTCTAGTAGTAGTAAGTACATAATTTTCCACTGTTGTATGGAGTGTCCGGGGTGTGCTAATGGTGCCATGTAAAAAAATGCAGTAGATAACTAACTGACCTTTTACCAAAGCAGAGAGTAAAAAAGTAACGAGAATGGTCATTCTCAACCCCTAGCTTTAGATACCACACTGCGCCTCACATATTGACGGTTGCATTGACGGAACGGTAACAAGGCTGTCAGTTATCTACTGCATTTTTTAACATGGCACCATTAGAATTACTTTAAAATCCAATTACGACTTCCTAGGTCAGTTGTCTAACCTACGACACAGTAAAACCATTTCCGAAAATCGAAAATGTAATTAACTAACATTTGGTGGTTTTAACAACTCTCTGTCGCTCCTTGTAGCTATGTCTAAACATGTATTTATATAATTATGTGGAACACCTTTTTCCGACCATTGGTTACAACGAATGAAAAGTCGTACGTAAAAGAAAAAACTAAAAACAATTACGACTTTCTGAAAATTATTAAACTGGTAAAGAACAGAAAAATAAATAGTTAAAAAAGGCGAAAGTTTGTGAGTTTGCTCTAGTGAGCGTTAAATTGCGCAACTTACCTCCCAAGCTAAGGCAGCTAAGAAAGCTTCGTACGCAGGGCTGCCGCATCGGTTGGATAGGATCTCGTTACGCATTTCTTGGCCTTTGGCTACATATATGACGGCAACTTTGTGCGTTTCTCGACACCTTTAAAAAAGCACAATATTGGATAAATATAACAAACACAGTGCAAACTTCAAACCACCAAGTGTACCAAATTTGCAACTTTCAAATTCCTAACGCTATTTTGTGTACTCAAGCAACTGAAGATGTAGACCTGACTGTCATGCTAACTTACACACGTACGATTTATAATAAATCGGAAATTTACCGTTGCGCGTCCAAGTTTCTAAGCTCCCTCAATAGTCTGTCCGAGCGTCGCAGCAGTTGTGCATGCGTTCGACGTGCGGGGGCGAGTGTACCCAGTTGAGCCAGCAACAAGCGGCACTGCTCGAATGGGCCTGGAGGCACGGGCCCGCACGATTCCGTTTGCTCTAATTCTTCCTCACTGGAGAATAAAAATTATCGTTTTTACGAAATTGGGCGGAGCAAATTGTTAGTATAGGTTCGTAAAGTAAGGCGTTATGATATTGGTAAACAATTCGCTATTAAGAACGAGCTAAATTTGGAGCGTTCAATGCGACATTAGTTATTGCGCGCTAAACTTACATTTACATTTTTAACCGACTTCAACAAAGGAGGAGGTTCTCAATTCGACTGTTTTTTTATGTAATGTTTTTTTATGTAATTATGTTACGCGATTACTACATTATGACTACTACATTGTGTGTTACGCTGTTACACGATTTGTGAACCGATTGTGATGATTCTTTTTTTGTTGAAAAGAGGGTACTTCATTATTGTTTCTTTCCGCATTAAAGAGGTTTTGATCCCAAATAATAATAAATGAACTGTAGCTCAGTTGGAAAAGCATTGCCTTGGTGTGGCGCAGTTACAGGTTCGAGTCCTGTCAGGTCGAAGGAATTTTTCTTTGTGTGCGATTTTTGTATTAATAATTATAATAACTGATTCATTGTGTAGGTTAAATATTGTAAATAAATGTTTCCGAAGTGAATTTTAATACATGGCAAGTTGGTCTATACCTTTCTCTATTAGCCAAATAGTGTCTCTCGGCGTTGCGATGTGAGACGAGTGCTGCAACCAGCTCGTCCTCTGCGCCAGGCGGCAGCGGCGACGGGCCTGCCTCGTCCAGCCGTCGCCCACATGCCACCTCAGGAGATGTATGACCGATATATGCTAGCACCTGACAACAAGAACATCACACGATCCAGTTAACTCTCTATATTGAAAAGCTTTAATACAGGGTTATTTGTAAAATACTTACAACCTTGCTGGACTATACTAATATAGTCCAGGAAGGTTGTTAGTATGTTACTAATAACATCTTAAACAAGAACTTTTGTTTCATGACTTTTAACAATTCATCAGATTTTTACTTCCGTACAGAAATAAGTTTATTTTTTGTTAAATTTATTATGTTTTGTAAAGAGTCATGGAACAAAAGTTGTTGTTTATGATGTTAGTAATACAGTCCTGAGAGGTTGTTAGTATTTTACATATCGACAGTCCGATGTGATTATATAGCGAAAAGAGAATAAGTACGTTACGAGAATAATTTGATTATTCAAAATAAGGCCTATGTGAAGTTATTTTGAGAATATATATGTCTTATTTCGTTTCGGAAATATAAAATCGAACAAAAGTCGATCTGACATCCACAGCCAAGAAGAACGAGCGAAATGTACTATGTCCTGAGAACAAGTAGTCTTGCACGTAGATCTTTGTTCTGCGGTGAGTTATATTATAACTATGTAATGCGAGTTCTTAGGTTTTCGCGATTGTTACACATAGGAAATAAAAAAGCCGTGACATTGAGTCCTATAAAGCACCCGAAACTTCGTTTGTTTGAAAAAAAAATATATATACGCGCTTTAGATCCGAAAAACAGTTTCATTTCCTAGCTTTAATGTGTGATATACAACTTAAAATTCGCCTTTCTACTAGGATACTTACATGATCCAATTGATGTTTATCCGGAGGACTATTCTTAAAATCTGGTAGCAAATTAGGCGGTAGAGGTGGAGGTAAGGATGACAGTGTGTTGTCCCTGGGGCTGTCAACACTGTCAGGTAAAGCGAGGTGTTCAAGCGCTTCTGTGATGGTGGTAGAAGGGTCGTAATAGAGCGCAGAAGCGTCCCAACAGGCTTTACCCGCGATGTCTCGGAGTAACACTCGTACTTGACGATCTGATGTTGCTAGACCTGCCGGAGATAGGAGTATAAAATAAAATTTGCTAAATCCGAGAATAACCAGCTGAAAAACTAAAGAAGAAGTAGAAATAGTAAGGTGTAGGTTGTTCAAATTTTTGTCACAAAAGAAGTCTGACGAATTAGAACTTTAAATAGTTTCTTAGGCTCAGTTAATCAGAAATAAAAAACATAACGAATTGGAATTAAATTAAACATCACAAAACATTACCTAGACTACATTACTAACCAATTGTTTACTACATCTAAAGTGCAAGTTTTTTTTAACATCAAGTGACGGGACGAATAAGTCGTCCGCCTGATGGTAAGCTACACGCCTGCCCATAACAGTTACAGTGTCACATAGAGCTTTAAATTGCTAAGATCTGAGGGACACTACCACTGCGCCCGTGACCTTGAGACATAAGTTGACAAGTTCCATGTGCCTGTAATTTTACCAGTTGAAAAAAAAGCAATTGTGACTGCAATAAAACGGTGCATATGGATCGTCTTCGGTGACCGTCAGACAATCGATTTTCTCCGAAACTATTTCAAATAAAAAGTGAAAGGTACAACGACAAATTAGTGGCCAATCACAGCCGTGTTGTTTCTGTAACTATATTGCATGTACCCAAACTTCTCTGTATCAATTCACTACTACAACAGAAATACAACTAATATGTTTTCTATTTTTTCTAAAGTATTATCAAAAGATAATTCTCTAAGTTTAGATTGAATGAAAATTATGAGGAGTGTAATACTCAGGTAATTTAAAGAAATGCAAAGGTATTACTTACATACATATCACGGGTTTTGTTTATAGTAAGTATGTTAGTTATACGAGTAATGTGATTTTAATATGCCATCATTACTTGTTCCAAATTGGTGTCGGGAATATCAGGAAATAATTCTTTTCTTGCAGATTGAATTCATACATACATACATGCACCTCCCGATCTATTTTCATCGGGGTAGGCAGAGACAGGATACTAATAATTTTTTTTAAAAAACGAAAAAGGTAGAACTCAGAGCATAATTGATTACTGAGACATGAAATATAACAAATTTACCAGGAGTGGTAGCAGCTGCTCCAGCTGGTTCTAAGGCACGTAGCTCAATGAGACTCGCTAGCGTGGATTCAGAGAATCTCATCAGTTGTACGTGTGGAGCGCTCAGTACTGCTGGGCCTAGCTCGGCGCCGAGAGACGGGCTGTCGTGCTGTTCGCACACACTTGACGAGAGCTGACAGCCGCTCCAGAGAGGCCAGTGCCCAAGGAACAACACTAGTTGCGTGCAAATCTGTGCGAGAAAAATATATATTATTTATTTATGCATTTATTGTACAGAAAAAACAAAAACACATTTAGTAACAGGGAAAACACAAACAAAAGGTACTGCTTATTTGTAACAGAAATTTCTTCCTGCAGACCTAAATACAGGACACAATAATTACAATAACGGGTTTACGTGCACAACAAAACAAAAATTATGTCATAAAAAAACTATATCGAAAACATTAAATTATTAAAACTATATAAATACATATTTCTCACATATTAATCAAACATATTAATTAAATATTTAATCAAAATGTGAATTTACTGAGGTTTTTTTTAAGAATGAATAAGAATAAGAATAAGAATAAGAATGATTTATTACTCTCGCCGAGACACACATGAACTTAAAAAAATGCAATACAATATTATAAAATTAGACATTGAACACAATATAAATGCAATACAAAAATTTAAAAATAAAATAAAATAAAAGCACAGAGAAATTAATTGCAATTTTACAGGTACTGCAATTTACGAAACTTATTAATAAATGCGTGTCGCGGCGCAGGCAAACGGTACTTGCTCAGCTTTAAGCTACTGGTAGAAAAATCGACCAGTAGCGCTGGTTTTCAGCAAGCCCGATCTGAGTGAAGCACGGACTCGAGCGTAAACAATATTATACATACATAAATAATTCTGTGTAATAAATAATTGATTTCATAAAATAAAATATTTAAAGTAAATAATATATGTATGCAGTAATATGATAAATTTTATATGTTTACGAAATAAGTTTAAATATACACGTTAAATATTGGTGTAATAACAAGGACAAAACAAAAATTATGTAACAGACAATCTGATAGACAATACTGAAAATACGCGCTATTAATAGGTTTAACTACAGAAATATAGATATAATGTGTATAGAACATAAAAACTCGAGCACAGGATAAACGAACACGGCAATAATGCTCACAGAGATGACTCACTCCGCTCGGGATCGGTCGCGTCATTTCGTGACGAAACAAATCTCTATTAAAAATTCATTATTAAAGTTATTATATTATTATCAATACAGTGAGTGCAAGAATAATGATAAATAAAAAGGAGTACAACGTTTTTGTAGTTCATCAGTGAACCAATTACTATTTCTAAGCAGTGTTAAACGAAAATTATAATAATTATATGGCTATGACGTCATGTGAGAACCCCGAACAGATTTACATTGGAAATAATGTAAGTAAAACATGGCTTCCATTTGAGGTATACACAATAGTTAAACAATGATTTCTATAAATATAATTAAAATTGAAATATTAATAAGGTAATTTCATTTCAGATATTATATGACGTAATAAATTTGCGTGCGTTACGTTTGTGAAATAGAAAAATAAATAAAATAAAAGAATATATATATTAATTACAATAGTGACCAATTTATCTCAACAAGAAACAACAATAAATGAAAATGCGCAATGCGTTATTATGTTGCGCGGACGACGTGCCAGCACCTCGAGTCAAAATCAGCAAGGTAAGATAAATATATATAAATTAAATTTTTCATTTTTTTTTATTACATGTTCTTTTGGTTGCCCAAAAGGTATGCCTTGTACTTAAATTTAAAAGTATTTACTGATTTCAGACTTCGAAGCGGCGGTGGCAAGTCATTCCAGCACTTCGAAGCGGCGAATTTGAAGCTGCCACGGAACGCATTAGTGCGATGTTTCGGGATCGCGAGCGACCAGGCTGAGTCCCTTGTGAACCGGCCCTTTACGTCACGAGACCAAACCAATTTCTCGGCCAGATAAGTCGGACTGTTACATTTTATTGTTCCGAACAATAATGTCGCTAAATGTAGCTCCCTTCGAACATTCATTTTTAAAATGTTTGCATCATTGATGTAAGGTGTAACGTGCGTGCGCGGTGGTATAGCGAAACAAAAGCGGGCGCAAGCGTTCTGTATCCGTTGCACTAGTTGCTTTGTATGGGTTAAAAGGCGCGGCCCATACACTACGTCCATGTAACTAAATTTAGATAGTACCAACGAATCGCAGAGTTTTATGCGAACATCTTGTCTAAGGTAATTTCTAATTTGGTACAACAGCTTGAGCCTATAAAAGCAGTTTCTAGCAACTCCTATTACGTGGTTCTCAAAACGAAGCGTTTCATCCATTAGCAAACCCAGGTTTCGAGCTTCACTGACCGCTTCAACATTTTCTCCTCTAATCACCAAAGATATACCTTGCCCTTTAATTTTCACTATCTGATTGCGAGTACCTAAAACCATATATTTAGATTTAGAACCATTAAGCACTAGTGAATTTGACTCAGCCCATGCAGCAATGTGTTCTAAATCATCATTTAGATATCTTACTGCATTTTGGGTATCACTTGGTTTAAAAGAGGTGTAAACTTGAATATCATCAGCGTAGATATGATACTGGCAATGTTTAATTTGGTGGACTATATCAGCGCTGTATATAATAAATAGGATAGGACCCAAAATTGAGCCCTGCGGCACACCTCTTTTGACGTCGCGACTGGCTGAAAACAATGCTGAACCATCATGATCATATACCTCTACATGCTGTGATCGATGCTTAAAGTAACTGCTAAACCATTTTATGGCAGACGCACTGAAACCGTAGTAATGCAGCTTGGATAGCAGTATATCTACACTAATGCAGTCGAAAGCACGAGAAAAGTCAAGTAGTGTCAATAACGTGCCCTGACCAATGTCTTGGGCCGATATGATGTCATCGACAACTTTGATCATTGATGTTGTAGTACTGTGACCCCTCCTGAAACCGGACTGCACCACGGGAAGCACTTTATTTGTCTCCAAAAAAATGTTGAGCTGCTTTGCCACGATTTTCTCCAAAATTTTTGATGCGCAAGGAAGTATGCTTATAGGCCTGACGTCCTTAAGTGAGGTGGGGTTGTTGGTTTTGGGTATAGGCCTTACCACTGCGTGTTGCCATGCTTTAGGATAAGTGCTTGTCTCTATCGACCTATTAATGATGGCTGTAATAGTAGACAGCGTGGTAGGCAGAGTCATCAGCAACATATCCAAAGATATGCCATCAGCTCCAATAGCATTCGATTTAAGCATTTTAATAATGCTAAGTACCTCCGCTTCTTCTACTCTGTTAAGTGCGAAAGTTTGATCAATACAACAATGAAACTCAAAAAATGTCAACTGAGAAATTGATACTGATGTATTACCGGGTACATTTAAAAAATTGTCATTTAAAATATTAGGATCATTGTAAATATGTACAGGTAATTCAGGCTTTGATTTTATTCTTATATTTTTTTTAATGTTGGTCCACAGCGTTTTTGGGTCTTTTTGATAATTTACATGATGGTTATAGTACGCTTTTTTTTCAGCCTGCAATGCCTCGTTTACAGCTCGTTTCAGTTCTTTGTAATATTCTCTTTTTGAGTCGGTATTACTTGCACGGCTCGCTGCATGCGCTTCATCTCGGCGCCTCATCATTTGTTTAATATTGTAGGTGATCCATGGGTATTGTGTATCCTTGATATACATGGTGCGTAACGGTGCATGTGAATCGAATACTGATATTAGCATAGAGCTGAAGTGTTGCACCATGTCATCAACATTTTCTAGTTCACATACGCTAGCCCAATCTAAATTAATCAGTTGACAGTCAAAATTATTGTAATTTATATTCCGTAGATTCCTGCGAATTATTGTTACAGGCACTGGTTTTATTTTTTTTAGATTTACTTCACAGGTAATGAAGGCGTGACCACTTAACTCTTTAATATAATCCGTCTGTATTATGGCCCTATCAATGTCTGTACATATAACATCAATTAAAGTTTCGCTGAATTGTGTGAAATGAGTTGGTTTATTAACAATTTGTCTCAACTTCTGACATGTTAGAAAATCCAAAAGTTTTTTATAGTCACTATCAGAATTACGCATACAATCAATGTTAAAATCACCCATTAATACCATATTGTCACACCAAGCAAAGCAAGTTAGAGTTTCGGTCAAGCCATCTAAAAATCTGTTAATATTTAACCATGGTGGGCGGTACGCGGTGCCTATAACTAGTTTAATGCCGTTAATAGTCAGGCTTAACCACATTTGCTCCACCAGCTCAGTGTGTGGATGCGCCAGTACATGCACCGCTATACCCCGCCTAATATAAAAAACCGACACCGCCGCCGCGCGAGCGCACAGTAGCGGGCCGCGGAATGTGACGTAAGCGGTAGCCGGGTATCGCCGGCGCACGCCCCTCCTCGCCCTCCCGCAACCACGTCTCATTGACCGATAGAATATCGACGTCATGTCGATCCATTGCCACCAATAGCTCGTCGTGGCGAGTTCCCAGTGACCCGATGTTTATCAGCCCTAACTTAAATTTACGCTTAGTATGATATTTTATATAAATTAATTACAATTGAGATTACGATCAAATTATTAGATGGTAGAATAGTATAATATATCGGGTAAATGTGTAAATTATTGTAGGTATGGTATTCATGTTGAGATTTTGATTTATATGATAAAAATAATGTAAATATATGTAAATAGAAAATAAATATTTGTTTAGTTAAACGTAATAAATATAAATATATGTTGAATAAACCAGAATATATGAGTATTAAATACATTGTAAAGTGTACGTAACATAAATTATTATTGTGCTCGTGTTTCGGTTTTGCCTCACTACACGCATGACTGTTGAAATATCGAGGGTACTTATAATAACAGTAGTAACCTAGCTGTAAACATGCAAAAATATAAAAACAACTCAACATAAACAGTTTAAAAAACACCACCTTTGGAGCTCGGAGAGCGAACGCCATCGGACCCAAAAACCTTTTTTATGTCTGTTTCGCAACGAACACGGTGCGCCGGCGCACCGGTGTCTCGCCGCGCATATATACGGCCTTCTCTGGTCCATACGTATCGCCAGCGGTTCCGTTCCCCAGCCTTACGAGCCTGGTAAAATAGGGCTCTGTTAGTCCTTGTCAGGCGCTCGTTTATGAAGAACGTGCATGGCGCGGTCTTCAAACCTAGGCCTTCAGTGGACATTCGACGACGAACCCGCGCGGCACGCAACAGGTCGTCGCGCACGTCACGGCGCGCCAGCCGTACAGCCAGCGGTCGGGGCCGCGCACCCGGTTCCTGTCGCGGGCCGCCTACGCGCGCACATCCTACTATGTCGCGTTCGTCGAGGGAAACTCCTAATTTTGTTGCACACGCCAAAGCGATGTGGGTTGGATTCTCCCCCCTCTCCTCCGGGATACCGCTGAGTTCCACCTCGTTAAGCATTAGTTCCTGGTCGCGGTCGTTTATCTCGGTCTGGAGACGAGCGACGCTACCCTCTAATGTGCTGATGTGCACTAACACTTCTTCGTCACTTGTTTTTGTTTCCTCTATTTTTTGTACCTTTTCCTCCAACTTGTCCAAGCGCGTTTCGCACCTATCCACCACATATCTCAGTTCCTGCAGGTCCCGACGCAGCGCTTTCATCTCTTCTCTGGCCTCGTTCATTTCAGCCCGGAAAGCTCTCATCTCCTTAATGAGAGTGGTTTCCTCCTCAGGTTCATCTTTATACGTAGCGTTGGAAGAGGCAGTCGTGGAGGGGCCGGAGCCTTGACAAGTGGTAACGGGGCGCACAGCTCCGGGGGACATACTGGGGGTCGGCGTGGTGGAACCTGAGCCGCCGGGGACAGTTGTCGGCGAGGCAATAGTGGCACCAACCGTGGGTGTGAAATTTTTACGTGGGGCCAGGGCGGCAACGGCAGCGCTGCCCGCAACCTTATTTGAGTTCCCAGTTTTGGGTGGACTAATGCGGGTCTCCTGCCCCTTCACCGGTGTGCTGTCGTGGTTGTTCCTTGGCTGTTTCACCTTGCAGTCAGGGCAGCTCCACGTAGGCTGCACGGATGCGAATCGCGCAACACCGACACATTCCCTATGCATCAATTTATTACATAGCGAGCAAGTGATATTTGCGCCCTCTTGCGACGACACATATTTCCCGCACGCACTGCACTTGGCGACCATCGCGATGTTGAAACTTGCCCCTGCGCACTTTCTCTTTTTTAAACTAAATAACAAGCTTTTACCGACTTTAATCCTTTACGTCAAGCTTTGATGAAAATTGTAAAAATAGCAATAGAGGCAGACAAGAAGCAGATTAGGGACAAGTGGAGATCCGAACTATCTGCCTACATCAGATTAAAATGACAAGACAATGCATACGCTACTCTTACGTCTGAAAAAGACGTCCATTTCAATCTCTTATCAAAGGAAAAAAAAGTTGGTCTTACCGTTTGAGCCCAAAGTTTCACATCAATAGTGGAAACAGGTGAAGATTTAGGACCTAGATTATCCAGCTGTATGTTTGCATCGAAATCTTCGTCTACTGGCAGAGATAGTCCGTCGATGTCAGATCCATTAGTGCCTCGCATCACCGCGTATAACACCTAGGGGGTGAACAGATATTCTTTTTTTGTTAAAACGAACGTTTCACATACAATTCATAAATGTTTAAATCTTTTCCTTTAAAAAAAAAACCGATAAATTACGAACATTGTACTCGGATTATAAGCACTGATATGAATAGTCAGAGTAAAGGGAAGTTTACGTAATATCTACACATACAGTGAATAACACCTCCCCCTGAAACCGAAATTATTTTATGGTATTTTTTATGGTTTTAAGAAGAAAAGTTTGTAATTGTAAGTAAACATACAACTTTTTGCATATTATTTTCAATAGCTGCGAGATTTCAAAGAGGAGGTATTATTCACTGTATGTTTTTTGCTTGAAGTTTAGGTAAATCTACTAATTCAGATTTCTGATTACTTATAAGTAAACATTGCGAGAAATCCAGCCTGTTTGGAGAAAGTTCACAAAACTGCGTAAACATGGCCTAGTTACTTTTTTTTTTCTATATCTACAGTGATAACTAAACGCATAAGTAAATGTTAGCACATCCATAACAAGAAACGTTTCAAGGCCATACTATGTTATGCAATAAATTTACACTAGTCATTTTTTGGGACGCCTGTCTGAAAGTTCATTAGCACCTTATGTTACGTGTGGCGATAGTTTTTGAGGGAAAATAAGATTTTGTCATCAATTAGTGTTAGCGTTTAAAACGTTGATGCGCGATCGAATATTCACAGTTCATTGCTGACATCAGCAGTTCTAACGTACTTTGTAAAAATAGTAAATCGTATTATCTCAATATGCTGAAGTTTGTAAGTATATTTAAAAAAAATTATTTGTTACTCGAAAAAAAATTTCTGTTGAGATAGCATTTATTACAGACTGACTCCTTGGCTTTAATTTGTTAAAACGATTTCTATTAGAATGGCATTTATAATAAACCATATATCCCTTTCTTTTATAGGTATCGGTCGTTTAGAAAATGCAAGTTAAACAATTAGTAGCAATGTTCCCAAATTATTTTAATTAGTAATGTGTAAAAAAAGTTTTATTGTGTTTTCCCTAAAGGTTTTAGTCACGCTCGCCCTGTTCGCCATAGTCGCGCTGGCAGTTCCCCAGCACGACCAGCAACAACCTGAGGTGTACATTCTGAGGCACGATTCAGAAGTTAGTCCTGACGGCTACCAGTTTGCGTAAGTTATTTATTTTTAGTGCAAATCCGACGAGAAAAAACTATAGATCGTATCGTATCAATAACTGGTCTCAACGTCGGATAGCAGTTACTCTCATAAAAAAAATTTTTGGTAAAGTCTAAATAAAGGCGCTATCAAATTAGAGGCAGAGGAAGCGCTGCAGAGGCGCGACACCCGCGTGTCTGTTGCGCTTCAATAATTTTTAACTCACTAATTGTGACTGTAAACGTGGCGCACACGTGGCGTACGCGTGTCATGACAGTGGCATTGCAACTGAGCTTCTAAGCGCAGTTAAGTTAATACAATACGTCTCACCGCAACAGGTTTGAAACAAGTGACGGCACTTCCCGCCAAGAGCAAGGCACGCTAAAACAGTTCGACGAGGGCCATCAAGCGATTGAGGTGCAAGGTAGCTACAAATACACTGCGCCAGACGGCCTCGTCTATACTGTTACTTTTACTGCTGACGAAAACGGATACAAGCCTCAGGAACAAGTTGAACATCCCGGACAACAGTAAATGCTACTGCTACTGCTTTTGTTCATCTACATAGAATTTGAATGAAATGAGGATTCTGCTATTGTAAACGTCACTAGAGGACAACTCAGCGCCTTTACTGTTAATAACGTTGATATTGGTCTCCAATTGGATATATCTCGGTATATTGAAAGTTATCGTTATAACCTTAGATCAACTATATTTAAATCTGAAATCTCTGAAATTCAGAGTTGAGTAGATTTTGTGTTAATAATATACTGACAAGTATGAGACACTGACAAATTCGCAAACGTTCCTAGCAGCCTTGTAATTTGATTACTCAAAATGTTTTATAGTTCTGCTATTCAATTAGTCTTTGAGTCACACTGCATATTTTTGTATTATGTGTGATATTCTTTGTGTAGATGACCTAAAGCTTTTATTACATTCACTTAAAATAAGCATAATTATGTTAAACGTAACACTGTGGAATTTAATATAACTGTGTGTGCTTTTTGTAAATGTAAAAACTACACTATATAGTTATGGTCTAGAAATGAAACGGGTAGTGACTTGGCCGGATACCGCAAATGCGGCGAGCACATCGGCCGGATAGCCGGCCACCGGATATCTGACACACTGCCGTAAACATGTCGCGACCGGTTTAAAGTGTGTATCGCCGTGATTGATTAATTAGTGAATGATTGCACTTTCACATTGATGATTTGATTTGCTGTGGTCACTCGGTTTTAAGAAAAACGATTAATTTATTCTAGAATACAAACAGATACATAACAGAACAAAATCGCAAATTCGGTAATACTTTGAGAATACGTGGAGAATGAAAAAAGGCAATTACATCATTCTTTGGACATATTATATATATAATTTCTAGTTGTTGGAACTATAAGCTAGATAGGCCCGTTATTATTTTGTTTAAATTTGATTTCATGAATTTGTTTGTGATTTAACTAATTCGAATCTACACGTTTCATTATTGTAGGCTACACGTTGTATTTGAAGACAGTTCAAATTGATCGTGATAGCGCTCTTTTCGTTTGGTCGTCTGGCAATACTCAAAATTTAACAAAGTTTGCAAGAGTTTATATTGAAAAACTGTCATTTGAAGCTGGTCTCGTTTATTAAAATAAATAGAACCAACTTTCACCACATAATGCAGAAAAACTGGTTCTCATCCACCATAATTCGCCTTTATTGAAATTTGAGTACTAAATTTACAGATAGCGTTATCTAACTTCATAGGTCTTTCAGTTACAAGTAATAAACAGATTGTCAATGATCCTACAGCAACTACAGTTGCTGTTTATACAATTTATTTATTTTCGGACAACGTAAATCCACATTTAAATAAGTAACTGACTTATAAACTATGTTAGTAAGTTATTTTAAACAAAGATCGCGTAAATTCTATGAGGTTTCTTATGAGAGGTCCCTCCACTTTCTCAGCAATCATTTTCAAGATGCTGTTGCCACTGTTACGTAGTCTGTTTAAAAGAGAAGCGATTTTCTTCCGTAGTATGACGGAAAAAGAGTTTGCCCATGCTTCCGCAAACATTGCAGACACGGCAACCGCAAAAGCATATTAAAAGCATTGTTGTATTGGGTGTGGAGAGCAATGTACGACTTTTGTGTATGTTGGTACCACAGGCTACCCGCGTAAAAAGAAGAACAGTGAGCCTTGAAAAGAGTTATCTTAGCTGCAGCAGAGCATTGAGCAAACCAACATATTAGCTCTACGCTCCCTTTCCATGTCATCATCGTCTCTGAGATCAGGCTTAATTAAATGTCCTTGATACTTAAATTTAAACACTCTGTTTCTGAGCTTCCCAATGGGGTAGCTCTTAATAGAATGCAATTTTGATTGGTGGTACAACAGTAGGACACTTACTTCCTGCCGCAAAAACTATGACCTCTGACTTCTTTACATTGTATACCAGACCGTGTGACGCGGCATATGACTCACAGACAGCAACAAGTTTCCTAAGCGCGCTGACCGACGGAGCCAACAGCACCATGTTTATCATATTACTATAATCTTTAATCAATGATGCAATTTATTTAGCGTATGTAAGTGATTATAAATTTGTCTCAATTTTAAACATCCGGTATCCGGCCGGATAGTTACCGGTTCTCCGTTTCATCTCTAGTTATATCATACAATATGCCATCTAGTGGCCGTGATAATCATTTCCTTCATTAAAAGTATGAGGATTCGTTATTTCCTTGTTACTAAGGAAGTATGTTGAGCACGTGTAGGTTTTACTACACAACTGTGAGTTAAAACGCATGATAATATTTCATATCATTTTTTGTATAACTTCCTGTTTTTTAGTCATTTTTGTACAATTTGCCAATAAATTTTTTTGTTATATTTCTGTATTTTATTTTTAGACCTTATGTTTATATAATAAACCTTTATTTATTTGAATTGAATTGAATTGAATTGAATTATATGTTCAATGTTACTCCAAATATAAAAATAATAAAATAAATTTTAAATATAACAGCAGCGATTTTGCATTGGGAGTTATTTTACTCCCACGCATATACATATATACATATCAACAAATTGACGTCATTATGTCATATACCGAAAACAAAAATTATACATATAATTGTGTGTCAAATGTCATCAACACTTGCATGGTCGTAATGTAAATTTTCTAAAAGAAAGGAAACAGAAACACAGGGTTCCAAGGGTATTTCATTATAAAGATTGACATTCCTTTACAATGTGTGAACGTTTATGGGGTCAAGGAAGTCGAAAACCAAGCAAATTAAAAACATTATCAACATCTTGCGGCAGTAGTTTTACGTAACCTCCAGAACGCCCGAGACGATAATATGTAATGTGAAGTTAATCTTTCGTAATCTGTAGGTAATCTTACCTTAAATATCATGAGCAGCAAGGACTGATCTCCGTCTTTCTCCTGCATCAGGTATGCGGGCCCGCAGCGCACGGCGAACTCAGCCAGACACAACAGCAAAGACCCGGCCAGTGGCTTCACCGAGTCCCGAGTACTGCTACTCGATATTTGCGCTAAGCAAGCGCAGATCCATTTTATTATTTTACCTGTTGACAATGGTTAAGAAAAAATTGTACACAAGGCGCTTCGTAGATATCGTGGCAGCGCCTGGATTGTGCTATTCACATATGTTATATTTATACGATTATATTTATATATGTATTATATTATATTTATTTATGTAATGACATATACAATAGTAATCCCACTGCATTAAAATAATATTGTTATTTTGTATGTTATATAAATGAGACCTCTCTCTCATTTATAGGCCTAAGCCTATAATGAAAGGGAAAGAGAGAAGAGAGAAATGAGAAAGAGAGAGGAATGAGAGTATTTTAAAATAAGGTACCAGTGCCTAATAAGCTATATATGCCATAACACAGATCCACTTAGACATACTGATTACAAAAACAATATACTGGATGAAATTGAAAAGGTGCTACAAATTTAAATATATAATTTTAGATACCAAATAAAATTTAGAGAAGTTTGGAAAATTAATATATTTTTTAGTATTGTGAACAAATTGTAAACAATGAAAGTATCAATTAAACAATTTCTCATATTATTGCTAGCGTAATCACTCCGCCCGCGCGCACGTGCGCCGCGCTGTTGTGTTTGTAAACACTCAAACCAACTTTCCTTTCATACTTTTATCGGCTTAGAGCTATCAAAAATACAATAATAGTCACATATGTTTCACACAAAAACTAAACTTCATTATTTGTCACAAAAATTATTGTATTTTTAGCGAATTTAAAAAGTTGAAATAATCACGATTTGCAGTAATTGTCTTATTTACAATGTCTTCAAAATTAGCGCAATAATCACACATGCGTATTTTAATGATTGCTCGAAATAGCCACCTCTATTTTGCAAACATAATTGAGGACTGCGGCGCTGCATACTATTGTCTTTAAGTTTTCTAAACACTAAGTAACCATGTTAAGGTATTGCTCGTTGGTAAATGGTACACGACTTTCTTCTTCACCTAGGGCATTTTAATAACATTTACATCACGTCAACAATAACACTATCGATTATTCACAATGTTACGAATTGCGCACGCGACTATGACCTCTCTGACGGGCGCGTCTAAATTAATACTTTAATGCCCTTAATTGTATTAATTTTATTTTATTTTACTGGGACGCCGATAATTCGTATCTATGTGAAAACAATAACTGTTCGCTATCTAAGACGGTAATAACACAATTTTTTTTTCTAATTAATTTTCAGAAATTACACTTTAAAACGAACAAGTAACTGTTACTGAACTTCCCATTTCGATTTGTAGCAACTTATCAATTTAATTCTGTATAAGTACTGGCATACGTTTCGGGTTACTAAAAAAATACTTATATAAGGGGTTGATATGGTTGACCATGCATTGGTAATCTAACTTACCAGCTAGCCCGGGATATAACTCTACAATGCGGTCGGTGTAGTCTGCTAGCACTAATATTGCGTCACTCACTACTTTGGCTATGTTTTTGTTCTTCATCTGTAACAGAATCATATTGGTCAACAGAAAATTTGGTGTCACATTTATTTATTTATTTATTTAAACTTTATTGTACAATACACTGAAGTACAAATGGCGGACTTAATGCCATAAGGCATTCTCTACCAGTCAACCATTGGGCCAAACAGAAAAAAAAAACACAATAGGTTGGTGCTACACTTAAACAAGAAGAAATAGAAATACTAGAATAAAAAAAAGAAGAAAAACTAATCGATAATTTGTATGGTATAAATAAATAACATACAATAAACATACTTATTATACATACATAATAAACTTACATATATATATTATAATAATAAATAATATGATATATGTACCCAAAGCAACATTAAACAGTGTCTTAATTTTGACTATTGTCAAACAGATGCATTGATCACATTGTCTTATCTACTTTCAAAAGTGTCATGGGTTATTTGAAACCAGGATGAAGGTAAAATTATCTCTTTCAAGTTACATTTATGCAGACGGAAGAATGGGATTACACTCAACCAAACAGGCCCTGTACTCTCGTTCTCTATCCTAAAAAAATACTGTCAAATAATAAATAAAAGTCAACAAGTCAGTTAAAAAAAACTCGACTAAATTAAAAAACGCCTTATGCGAATTAAGCTTCATACTTTACATTGGCTTTTAATTTAGTCGAGTATTACTTATTTGACAGTCATTGTTTCGGACGGATGTCATACGGAAAACGAGACAGACCCCCCGCGATTCAATTTCTGCGGTGAAGCAAAAAGTGGGAGCTTAAAACTTTTTGATCTGAATATTTACAGGCATATATCGCCCGTTTGCCGGAACAACGTGTTATTTATATATGTCAATGTATTAGACATAACACGTTGTTCTGTTCATGAATAAAGGCAGACAAATATGACTGACAGACAGCAAAGAACTATAAGAAAACAAAATGACATATAATCGTGAACAGTTTTGAAATGTTATTTTGTGTGTAAATAAATGACCAATGGTAAAGTTAAAAAATAATGCTGATAGAACGATGCTCCACCGGGGCCATCATTGATATGCATGTGGATAAGAAAGGCCTCTTTATCTATTTGGTGCTCCTGAAACCAAATGGAAATAAAAGCTGTTCCAACAGAAAATCAGCGTTACAGCAGTCGAACTGTGATATTGCTGAGTTGGATTCGCTTCAGTTTCTTCTGTATAAGTCTATTAAGATGAACAAATTCTTTGTTTCAATAAGTGAAAGGTGAGTTACCATAAGCATCTGCAGCAGACAAGTGACATAAGACGGCAGCCTCGGCGAAGGCGCGCGCGTTGCCAGCAGATGAGCCACGTGCGCCGCGAGCGCGCAGGCGCCGGCGCAACGCGCTCGGGCCGCGCCCTCGCGACGGCACACGCGGACGACGATGTTCAGGACGTGCTCCTGGCGACACAGGGACGTTGCTTCTTGTTGACTTATTTTAAATGGTTTTTCGAAGCGAAAAATTCCAACTCTCTTCATGAGTGTGTCGGTTAAAGTCACTACCCGTAGTGGTCATGTACGAAAAATAAATAAATTCAGGAATTCGGTAGAGGCACTGTAGTTAATTATAAAATTTTTATGTACCAGACAACCACACCGAAGCCTGGTCTCAAACTAAAGAATTCTCTGTATCACACGAGTACTAGAGCAACGGAATTCACTCTAGGGCACTTCCCAGAATACCCAGTCCCGTGGCAATGTAGAAAAGTTAATTTTCCAATTTGGTCCTACCGGAAATCGAACCAGGATCTCTGCCTCCAGCGCCCACAGTGTAAATCGTAGGCCACCGGGGTCGTCGCGTTGAATACAATGTTTGTGTTGATGTGGTATGAATACCTTAAGATCAGGACAGGAGACGGTGTTGTACTGATGAGGATAAGGTTGCAGCATAGGCGCGTTCATCAGACCGTCTGGCAGCGACAGGAGGGAACCCAGAAAAGTGACGGCGGCCGTGCGCGGACACTGTAACCAAATAAAATTAAATCAAGGCTTGATAATCCAAAAACTGTCTGTAAATGGGTAAGTATGGGTTAAAGACATCGCAAGTGCAATTGATATCTTTTGCGTATTGATGTAATACCTCAGTGAATTGTATGGGTAACCAATCACTAAGTTTTGACAAAAATATACGAAATTAATGTGGTCATTCTCCTATATCATTTAGTGCCACTTAAAAATAAAATTGAGTTAAGCCTGAGAACGTAGAATATAAGAGAAACATAACTTTCTACTAACCGAAGGTCCCATATCGGAGGAGTTAAGTACGACAGTGGAAGCATGTACGAAGTCAAGTAGCAGTAGCGAGTATCCGTCGAGAGCGAGCGATAAATAGCGTGGTGCCGCGTGCTCTACTAAAACGTCTACTACAGACCGATCTTCGCCAGTAAGACCTGTAAAGAAATAGTTTTATAGCGTCTTTGTTTAATGATATACGTACCTACTATTTACTATTTAGAAACAAAAACCTATTAATAATCATAACAAAAAGTATTAACAAACAGGGACGCTATCTCAACCGTTTTCACGGACATGACGAAAGCTTTCGATTTTGTGTTAAATATAATATAGTGCTAATACATAAGAGTACAGTTCGAGAGAAAGCCACGTCTTCAAAATCGCCAACAGGAAGCACATATTACTTTTATGACAAACACACGAAAAAAGTAGTAAAATCAAATACAATAATTGAGACTGCGGTGTACCACAGAGAGGTATTCCAAAGCTGCTTTTATTTATAGTCTACATAACCAACATAACCAAGTTATACAAAAGTAGGTCTGCTGGTTATTATTATTATGTTACGTTAAAATTCGATTGAATGGGAGTCAAGTTTCAATAATGCACTATGTAATAATGTTAAATAGCTATAATTAAATTGTCTCGTAGGGTATTTAGAGTTAGTCTATTAGAAAGTGAATTCTGATATACAAGTAAACTGGTAAGATAAAATATTAGGACGTTACTCTTGATTGTTACAGAAGTAACATAGAAGTCATGTTTACACCAAACTTATTAAATCTACTCATACAACCTCACATGGCTAAAGCTACCATGTTTCGCCATTGTTTAGACATCAAATAAAATGTCAGGGCCATGTTGTCAGCGAGAGTTATGTACCATACTTTTTTGTGAAGTATGCGTCTTTGTTGAGAAAAACTAGGTAATTATAATTTAATAGGAACTAGGAATCCTAGAAATAAAATAGAAGGACGATTCAATTAAAATAATTAAATTGTAAATATTTTGAAATGAACTTGCATGATTTCTTATTAACTAAATATTGGCGAATTTTTATTTGCCGATATAAAATGTAAGTATCTAATAATTTAAACTTCCCGTCTTTTTTCTTCAATTTTTTTTTATTTAAAAATGAGTACTTTTTTTAGTGTAATTAATTGTTAGTTAATTGTTCTTGCATATTATATTTTATGTTTAGTCCATGTTAGTAAGTAGACAACATGCCTTCAAGATTTTGCTTTCCTAAAATTTAGCCTGGCATAGTAAACTACAATTATTTTGTTATTATTTTGTTTTTTTGAAGTTGTAACTTTGTTACAACTTCAAAAAAATCATATTAAAAATGTAAAGAATTTTAGTATGTACGGATGTAATATCATTAATTGGTAGCTTTACAAGAAATCCAATTTTCAAGCGTAGTTGTTTCAATTAAAGTGAAAAGTATAATTTATTGCACTCGAATGAATTATTGTTTGCAATTGATGATTTTTAAAGTTATAATTCAACTATTCTATGTACACACGCCAGCACATCAAGCTACACATTGACGTATCTTGTTCCGTTGCAATGGAGGCGATTTTCGAACAAAAACGTGTAGTCTGGTGTGCCGTTGTCCGTACATTAAGAAACTGTTCAATTATTCTGGAAATAATCTGATCCATAATGGTATTTTCTTTAACTCCTTAAAGAAACGGCTCACGAATAAACAATTCTTGTATAAATAAACTTACCATGATGCAATGCTCGCTGATAAAGGTGCAGATGCGCTAAATGCAAGCGGTTGTTGCACGAAATAGGTGCGCCTGTGCCCTGCGCCTGTGTCGATTCGCACAGTAACCGCAAGGCAAGCAATTTGCCCGCTCTGGAAAATTAAAGACTAACATAAAATTTCATATAGAACTTTCTTGAGGCGGTGGAGTTAAATGTAGAACTATAGACGGTGACGATGATGGACAAAGAAAACATACGTAGATCGTGAGATAACCGTGTCTGTACCTGGATACGGGTTTATTTACAGACAACGTTTTTAGTCTCTGTCGTATTAGGTGGCTTTAGAGAGTCTTCGAGTGGTAAAAACTACGAAGCTAAAGGGGTGCAAGCGTCAACACTACTTCTGCCAAGATCGCTTATCAGAACAGAGTAGTTTCTAGGATAGTCTATGGAAGAATAGATTATAGAAGTATAAGAGATCTGTCTCCTAATGTCAACAAAATTCCAAACATAAAAAATATTAAGATATCGATTTTGGATAAAATTATGATGAATAACATTAGTGAGTAATTATTACAGGGAAAAGTGAACAGTAAGTTTTAGAGAAACTCTCAGAGTGATAGAATGCCCAAAGTCTTTAAATCAGACGTGAAAAGTGAGTAATCTGTCAGAGAATTATTAAGGGAAATTCTAGTATTTTAGGTATTAATTCTACAGTAAATATACAGAAAATATATTAGTTGTTACTCTTTTTGGAATCAGGAAAAGTAAGGGCATTTCCTAGGAACGCGTAATGAGAGAGATGGAGATCACAAGAAGTCCGTAGTTTCACACTGAAGTTATAGTCCGCCACGCCTCCAATGTGAAGAAAACCTTTTTCGCTATGCAGATTCTCCTGCGATTTGTTTCTTCACGGTGGCAAACTCTTATTGCAATATGTTACTATGTAAGTCGATTATGTGTATTAAATGTATATATTATAAAATAATAAACGATTGTGAAGACAAACCTGTGAGTAGGTGGCAGAGCTTCGGCCTCGAGGCACCATCCTGCCACCAGATTGAACGGCACATGGATTTCTGTGTTGCCATTGAGGGTTTGATTCGCGCTTATCTGTTGAAACATTTCCAATATAGGGATATACTGTTTCAAACATATGTAATGAATAACTAATAATATAAGCTAAGATTTATCAAACATGTGTAAACTTAAGACGCAAAAAACCGACAAAGTGCACTTAGGATTTGCGCAATTAACGTTTCATACCGTGATATCACCTGTGCCTCGGCCCGCCAGGGCGATATCAGCGTTCACCTTATGCAGTTTGTTTTATACTTGTTGTTATTTAGTTGACATAAAATGCACTATTTTCATTCAATGTACACCCTATGGGAGATTTTCTAGAATTTTTTTTGTTTGTATTTTACACATTGGCGAAGAGACTTAATTAATAGTGTTCAATAATAACATAAAAAAGTTTGTAAAAGTATTCATTTTAGCTTTTACAAGCGTTAATTGAACACCTAACATTTTCAAAATAAAAAATAGTTTCTCAAAATAAAAAAAACAGTCCTAAACGTCGATTGTACATTCGAAACACACGACTTTGATTAGGTCTCCATAACCCATGCATGTGGCAAATTTCAATTTTGAAGTGATAAATATTTTTCTATAAATATTAAAAACTACTAAAGTAGAGAACTTAATGCGAATATTTTGGCTAGACTACTATCTTTGTGTCCCAGATGATTCTAAACCATGTTTAATAATAATTATAACTTTTTATAAATAAAAAACCGACCTAAATATTTGTGGAACACATCTATTTGCAAAGTTTTATTGAAATCGGTTAACGGAAAGTGAGTGAAAGCCAATAAACCGGCTCATCCCCTAATTTGCCACTGCTAGAGGTGGAATTTCCTCTCTAACACAAAAAAAATCATCGAAATCGGTTCACAAATAACGGAGTAATCACGTAACATACACAAAAAATACAGTCGAATTTATGCACAACTATTTATGTTATAACGTAAAATTAATAATAATTGTGTTATAGGGCACTGGATCCGGAATCATTTTATTTTGTGATTGGGCGACAGTGGGAATTGATAAAAGTCGATAAAGGTTATACCATCTTTACGATGAAAGGACTTATAACACTAGTGAGAGTTTCAATGATTTTGTTAGAAAGTATTCCAAAATGTTTAAGCGTGTTTGTGTCGCGGTTAAAGCAATGTTTATAAATATTAAAATTTAAAACAATTTTAAACAGCGAAAGTGGAAGAGTCAAACCTCGTAACCTAGAGTTTCAATTAATAATTATGACCAAACAGTAAGAACAGACTTAGAAATTGCAAAAGCTTTCGAAAAGTTTCTTAATGACTTTCCAATTTTGACTACCAAATCGTTAAATTGTCTCCTGCAGTCGCTGAATCTCTGTACTTAAAGAACATAATGGAGTCATAATAGTCTGACATCTAGACATATATCTGTGGAGTTAGGCCTGCTCAGTTGAAGTTTAAACATGTATATAAAAGATATACATTCTAAAAGCCATTCTATAGTTAATTGTACTGCTCCTTACTTAACATGCATTTTTAACAAATACGGTTTCCTAATATCATGAAGCAAAGCAATGTTATCTCTCTTTATAAATCCGGTAGTAAATCTGACCCCACCAATTTCAGAACCTGGGATCCTTGGGACTGCACCGTTTGGCTCTTTCAGGTCGTTTCTGCCAACGATATTTTAAATTTATTATTGTTAAAACATAAATATAAAGAAATATTAATATTGTACAATAATAAATAACAATTTTAAATATTGTATACGTAACATTCCTATAATTTGGTTGGTAAAGAACGTTAACATTATTGTAAAGTAGATGGCGCTTTTTATCACTGTGAAAAAGAATGGGGAAATCTGAAGCGTGACGCGCATATTGACAAATCCTGTTCTTTCTTGCGCAAGAATCCATAACAAGTGTTCCATATGATATTCAAGTGATTTCCTGTGCCTGACCATCCCACGTTAGTGTAAACTGAGGCATCCGTAATATAGTTTTTCTACCATTTTATGAAGCTGCTATTGAATGAATCTGCTATTGAATGAATCTGGCGTTAAAAAAATCTGCCGTTTCCGGAATCTGCCATTCACAGAAAAATGATTATTAGAACCACCTCGTCTTTTTGAAGTCGGTAAAAAATTTGAATAATCGATGATCAACTTTTTTGTCTTTAGTTTGTATATGTGTTGGAATTTAAAAAGTTAATTACTCATTATGTAACGCTAATAGTTGGTTGGCGAGACTTCACAGTCACGTGGATTATAATCGAGATTTGCTACGCATGTGTAGAAATTTTTCATGCGTGTTATAACGGTGGGCGTTGAAAGCCTTCATTTCATATGGAATAAAAATCACGAGCAATATTAAACAAAAATGTGGAAATATTTCGTAAATTATTTATGTAACGTGTATACTGTAATTCGTTTTATATATACGAGTATTATATCTGGTTACGAACTATAGAAAGCTGGATAGCCTTCAATAAAATAACCAACAAAAACTTTGTTGATTATCTTTGCAGAACTAGATCATTGAACGCTTAATGTATACTATGTAGTTGTAATAAATATTAAAACCATTTCACTTTCACCATGTTCAAATTTATATTAGTGGTCCCAACGCATTTTATGTATAAATAGCAAACGATTGTTTACCTGCGAATTAACAAAATTCTGTATATTATCTTCGGTCACTAACGATTCGAGATGCACATTAAATAAGATATCAAGTAACCGGTAAGCCATTTAAATAGCAACTGAAACAAGATCACTCGAGCCTTTAACGCTTTCTAAACATTACGAAAACATTCAATAAACTGTCAAATTGGTTTCCATTTCGACCCACTTCCTATAAGATTCTTAAAGTACCCGCGTAACTGATTTTATTCTCGCTCGGTCGTGATAAGGCGCTATCAGAAACGTTGATTTGTTTTCAATTCAGAGTTATGCGCAATCTTTTGTTTCATTCCAACACGGGATTATTTTTTATTTTATTTTTTTGAGCAATACTCGTATAACGCAATGAGTTACTTATTATTACAATGCGCTCGCTTAAAGTTTACGCTAAATTAAAATAAAACAAACAACGGAATCGTAAATAATAATAAAACATTATATTCTGTATAATCCACCTGAAAATCAAATTGTTTAACATCACAAAGTTCAAAGTAAAAAAAAAAATTTAATAATGTTTATTTTGTAATAATTGATTTACACGATAACTTTTAGAAATAATACGTATAAGCAGTAAGCACGCTCATAAATGAAACAGAAAATAAAAACCTCTTTCCTGAGCCGCCTTCTTAGCAGTCTCCTTTTTCCGTCCCTTCTTTCGCATTGACAGTCCTTCAGCTTCCTGCAGTTGAGCAGCTCGCACAAGTTGATAAACACCATACACTAACTTAAGCTCAGTGACTAGCTCCAATCTCGCGTTCTCACAAAAACTACGTTTTCACTAGATTACTTTATTATAACCGACCAAATAAATGTCGTGTTTGAAATAGATATGAACATTATAAACAATGGGATGTGAGATGAATGGTCATATTGCGCCATCTGCCAACCGCGAGATATCGGCGATAAGTGTGATATTTGCGATAAATATTAGCAGATGCCGGGTGTAGGATTACATAGTATTTATTACGTGTATGCTGATTTTAGTGGTTTGGTTTTAGTACAAGTTTATTTCTATACACCCATTGACTACGCCGACCACGAGGCGAATACGGAGCTGTTTTCCGCAAAGAAAGTCAATTAATTTTACGATTAAAAATGCATTTTGAACGCGGTAATGTTTACAACAACAAAAAATGGCAAACAAGTGAGTTTTTCCCGCGTTTCGTGTGAATAATGTTATGTTATTGTATTAACAAGTAATGTTTTATTCATAACAACGATTATGTTAACAATGTGGCAATCATTGAAGGGAAACTTGGTTAAAATTTGGATTATCACAGATATGTCTTACACTGTCACGCATGTAATTTGTTGCATATACATCTTGTTTCTAAACACTGACTAGAGGATTTAAATGATATCTAAATCAATCTAAATTAATTATTCCATGTATAATAATTGAACTACGGATAAATTATAAACGAACTGCATTGAAGGTAATACTATCATTATGCTTAAAGCATATTAAATTCATATTTGATATTTAAAATTAATATATGATCCCTTTATTTATTACTGGTCTTTTCTTTTATCGATTGCTGATGACTTTTACATTCAGAACCAGTATATCTTTTGATATTGGTCTCCTAATAAGTCTTGGTTCCTTGGTTGCGCCCTCCACTCAGTAGATTAGGTTAGTATATGAAAAAGCAGCACGAGCCGAGCGAGCGAAGCGGTAGCGGTCGGCGTGTGTCAGAAGCCAATTAGCTTGTGTTTTCGAACATGTTTTCAGGTCAAATTATATTATAATTAATATAATATCAGTATACAGTTATAATCAACATTTACTTTGTTTTAAAAATAAGTATCTAAATTTTATTTTTAATGCTCATTTTGTCTTAGTTTTATGGCCCAATATAAAACTAACAAAGTTAATTTATACAAATTAAACATTTATTGCTTATATCAAAACAGACTAAAATATCCATTGATTTATTTTATTTTACGTCTCAGAGAAGAGGATCAATCATTAAAAAAGATGATTCACCAGCTGCTTTTGCAAATTTAAAATGATCATTTAAATACATGCCCATAAAAACATGACACCTAGTGGGTTGTATAAAATTTCTTTTTGAGTTTAGCGAAACTCTTAAAATGTACACAACATTGATGACGTCTAACCAAATTAGCGTATTTCGCATCTGTTAGTACAACAAATGATGTTTAAAAAATTTACTCTTGAGTTGACGATTGGCAACACGATCGCCCTATAAGTAACCTACTTCGTATTGGGTAAAAGTAAACTTTTGTAAATTGTGTTAACTTGTACATATTTTCCTTGTGTAACGTCAACAACAGAATCCCGAAAAATATGTCCCAGATTTAAATAATGTTGGCGGATTGCGGTTCACTTGTATAATAGATACGAGACATGAAACAATTACAGCAGCAATGGAAGATGTATTATCTAGGTAGATATGTCACAGAGAAGTTAATCTTTGGTTAATAAAAAAGCAAACATTTAGGGTCGTATTCTAGAACTCTACTCAATGCTCAAGTCAGGATTTGAGTATGGTTTAAAACACTCGAAATTATACTCAAGTCCCTGCCATTAGGGTCGTAATTCCAGTGCTTGTGTTTTCAGTGCAATCCTGACTTGAGCATTGAGTAGAGTTCTAGAATACGACCATTAGAAGAGTGACAGACGTGTTACACAGAGGTAGCTTGTAAAGCGCGTGGTACGATCGTAGGCAGGGTGCTCTACATCTGTAATTTGGACGTGACAGACATTCTCTTTGATAACAGTATAAGTTGGAATCGATGTTAATGAATCAGGTGACAATGAAACGCTTGAAATTCTTGCCTTATCACGTTCAAGCGTCGAGATACGTAAGTTGATATTGAGATACGTCACAGTTTAGGAAATCCTTTAAAGGACAATACACTTTTGGGACCGTCATACGAATTGATAAATGGCCAGTCCTTCAACTGCCTTCGTGGTCGAATGGTTACCATGCCGGAATGCCACGCACAGGTTGCATTCAGCAATATTTGTATGGCCTACAGTTATTTCTCTCGTGGGTTTGGGTGTAATTTGTGGTTGTCTAAGTGATGGTAAATGAAAATTATTGAATTTTGTCAGTACGTTATGACACTTTTCTATGGAGAAACTTGGAAATCGCACTCTTAGGGTCGTATTCTAGAACTCTACTCAATGCTCAAGTCAGGATTTGAGTATGGTGTAAAGCACTCGAAATCATACTCAAGTCCCTGCCATTAGGGTCGTATTTCCAGTGCTTGAAATCATACTCATATCCTACCTTGAGCATTGAGTAGAGTTCTGGAATACGACCCTAAAACCCGTAGTTGGTTTTTTAATATCCATATAGCGAAACGGGGTACCCCGTAATACAATATTCTGATATTTAATATTACGGTAAACACCGTTATTGTCTATCATTGAGTATATAACCAGAAATAGAGACGGAATGTCATTGAATTTATTTGAAAATTATTCTGCCAAATCATTACGATGACAACTGCGGTTCGATGGGTCAGCCCGAATTCGAAACAATTGCCGGGTGTCGTCAATAGTTTCACTTCAAAAAGACCAGTTTAATTTGAGCTTTGCTATAGAGGACGGTAATTTAAAAATTCCAATTTACTATTTAATTACCGATGAAATATGATTCCGTTTGTGTTGTAATTAAATGTTTTGCTGTTTTTCCCATGCCACCGAATGAACAGTTCCCTATTTTGAGAGATATTATCTTTATTACAATAAATACAGAATATTTTTGGAATATACGGAGGCATACACACAGGTCAGTAGTTGGCGCTGTATTATTTCAGTTTTCTAATTTGTGATTTCAGCGCAAACGCGAGTTGACATTTAAAAATGATATAAGGCCCAATTGTCTGATGAGTTGCCAGGGATGGATTTCTGATTAAATACTCGATGTTATCTATGAACGGGTTACTAGGAATTTGCACATACATCTATTATCGCGATGTTACTCGCCGAGGTCACGGACTAATATGTGATGCTATTTTACTACTCCATCTCGACACTGGAATCATCCACCTTGGCTATATTTTGTAAATGAGGGTGGGCAAAAACTGAAATACCTGTACAAATACCTATCTAATTGTTTAATCGCGTTTATTCCCGTTTTGAAATGCTAGTAATGCGCGCACACACTCATAGCCCCGCATTAGGGAAACCTTGTACCGCGGGTGCCATGGACACACACATAGACAACCACAAATTACACCCAAACACACAAGAGAAATAAATGAATACCATGCAAATATTTCTCCCGGCACGGGAATCGAACCCGAATAACTAGATTCAATATAATGTACGTAATGTAGCGCTACGACGACGGATTTTTAACAATTCCTGTATTTTTAGGTTTTTATTGAATGTTACGATGTTCACCACGACATTCAATTATTTTAGTGAAATTATTACACTAGTTTGTGACACTCCTTTATTTTCTGAAAAAAAAAACAGCCTAAAAATGCACTGACCTTGAGCAGCGTAGCGTTGAGATGTATGAGGTAGTTGTAGAGATGCGCATGGGCCTGCGGTTCTTTTAAATTATTGGGATCGCCCAAAGCGGCAAGCATTCGTCTCCACAACACTGCGGCCACGTCTGGCAACCAGCCGCGAGCTCGCCCTCCCAGTACAACTCCTACGCCGGCACCCGCGCCTAAACCTAGTCCACTTTCGCCACCTCCATCGCCTGGATCATTCTCTGACCATTCTGGTAATAAGTAAGTAAAAATCAATTACAATCAAATACCCACTTGTTGTCAAAATTTTTTTCTTTGAAAAGCGCGTCATTTGAGGTGCCGCAACTTACGTACCAACATTGCCACCGTCTGAGACCAAGTCAATCTGCAACGGTGAATCTTTGATGGAACTGCTCTCGACGCCACTAGAAGGCGCCGGCGACGGTGACCTAGATCCTATGGTAAACGAAACAACAAACAAAATCTTATTATTTGTTTCATTTAAAAATTAGAACACAAATTCATAATGATAAAAATTTATACAAACCATTTAATCAAGATAGGTAACAGCGCCCCCTGTTTTATTAGATCTTCTCCCGATATCTTTAGATCTTAACTTTACTGCGATCGCTAATATAACATATTTATATTTACATATGTAGATAACGACGCATATAATTATTATAGTTACGGGTACAGCACATTACCTGTACCCGTAAAGTTCTGAATCGTGTGCATTTTTGGAATATTGTTGTGATACACAGTTATTTGATGCTCGAACTCAATCGCCTTACCAATTAAGTATTACAATGATAAGCTATTATAACCAAGACTGTTCTGGATTAAACTTACCACCATCGGAATCCCTTTCTTCGTGTCGCTGAGAGTTCCGTAAAGAGTCCAGTGAATACCATCGCCTCGTCTTATCCCGGTCCTGATCCTTATCTGCCTCTATTACACGAGAGATAAATTAACCAATTTAAATTTAAGAAGTTTCTCGATTGCATGATTGATAAGTTTTCCTTTAAGTAAACATTTATTCCTTTGCATGCTTCAAACGTTTGTGGTCGTTAATATTTTGTGATCTAAGTTATGTTCATGCAGTTTAAACAAAATGTTTTTGTCGGCGTACAAAAAAAATGCTCGGAAGAAATGTCATTCAAGAACAGGATAGCATCCGATTACAAGATGCAGTTGCAATAACAACATAAAAATAGTTAGCCTATATATAGTCCCATTGGTGGACACGGACTATTTCTCACAATGGGAGGGCTTGGGCTGTAGTTCCCACGCGGGCTCAATGAGGATTGAAAACTTCACACACATCATTAAATTGCTTTGCAGATGTTTTATACTTTCAGAGGTTTCCTCACGATATTTGCCAACAAAGTGACACGTGTTAATTCATTACTGCGACAATTATATTGGTCATAACTTCTTTTACATAGAAAACATGACTGTAAACCTATACTAAGCATCATTTGTCTTAACGTAAACAATCATAAAAACTATGTTTTTGAAGTGGCCGCTTCTATAACTTCATTTTTTTTAACATTAGAAATAAACGTCAAAGTTTTTTTATCGAGAACGATATATCACGGAATGTAAACTCAACAATGACATGCATAAATTTTTTTTTTCACGGATATGCATTTCAATCTTATTAATAATTGACAAAATGTGTGTTTTGCATTTATTTATTTAAATGAATAAATAATGAGGTATTTAGGAATTTGTTTATATTTGTAATTAGTCATGTAAATGTTGCACAATAAAAGACCTAGAGAAGCAGACGTAGTAAATAACATATTTTATAAACGTATAATTACTGAAGATTAGTTCTTCCAATAAGATAAATAAAATAATATTTGTTATTGCGTACCTGTTCGTGTGTTAAGTTTGGAAAGGTGTGGATCGCTCCGGCATCGTTGCAGTTGGCGTCGGGAAGTGCTCGTTTCTTTGCGTTGGTGTGTTTCGTGTCCCGATTTTGGCGATTTTCCTTAAAAACAAATTAAACATAAGTTCGTAATCAATAAGTAACAGATGTAATCAAGTAATTCTTAAGCGACATAACTGTCTACCTCTTTAATATTTTCGCCGACAATTTGCATTGGCAATGATTAAGGCCACCTATTGTACCTGTATTTTGTTATGTATTTGTTCTTGTGTGCAATAAAGTATATTTGTATTGTATTGTAACGAAATAAACCTAATGTTATTTTAGCAACATAATACACAGAACTTCTTAACTTCGTACTTCGGTCAGTCTAGGGCCAGCTACATTTTTCATTATTTGTCTCAAAAATGTAGGAATTTATTCCCATAGGTGTTTATAATCTTTTATCTATGAAGGATAAGGGCGTTTTTGCACAATCCATTTGTGCTACGTTTGTTGCATGTAAAGAATGGATTTTTGTGTAGGTGAAAAGTAATCAGATGTCTTTTGGAGCAGTGAGTCTCTTTTCAACATCTTTCGCCATCGCGGCACATTGTGAAAAATAGAGCTGAGGCTTTCGTCGAGGACATTGCCATACAAGACGCTGAAAACGATTTATTGTAAGCTTACCAGGAGTCCTAGTATCGTTAGCAGCAGCAACGGACTGGTGGTGCGTAGACAAGCCTTGTGCAGGGCGTGGGAGGGGCACGGGTGCGGGGGTGACACGTCGCGCACCTCTCGTACCCCGAGCGTCCCCTCCGCCCCCCACCGCTTCGGTCAGGTCCAGCGAGTACACGTGCCGGGCAAGCACGCGGGTCAACGTTTCCATAGTTTTCTAATAAATCGACAGATCAAACATCTACTTGAAGATTCAATTGAAACAAACAAGATTATTCATTTATATTTCATTCCATAGCTTCAATTCCATAGCTTGCAGTCACAATCCAAACTAAATTATATTCACAGGAGATAGCAGTTTCACTTTTAAAAAAATGAATTTTATTTCTGAAACTCACAATACCTGGCGATTCTCAAAAATGCTGTCATTTGAAGAAATCGCGAGGTCAATAAACTTTTAGAAAGAATGAATGTAAATATAAGGTCCTCACCTATGAAATTGCCGTTTTATATAGACCGAATTGAAAAAAAAAAACTTATGAAAAATATATATTCTATAAATTAAAGTATTGACCATTATTGTCAATGCACTTTAGCCATTTCAATGGAAGTTCGTTGGTGCGTCTGCTATAGTAACCCTGGGGATCAGAATCGATTCATCACTCCTCATCGTATTCGAATTTTTTCACTGCAAAAACATACAAATTCGGAAAAAATAAAAATCAGTTGGAGCAAGGTCTGGTTAGTATGGTAGGTGACGGAGCTCTTCCAAGCGAAACTCCTGTAGTTTTGAGAAGGACCGATGTGCGATGTGTGGACGAGTGTTTTTTTTTTTTATTGTGACTCGGCGAAATGACTGCACCGCGCCTGATGAAAAGTGCGAATACAGTCCAGAGATGATGTTGTCGTGGAGAAGGAGTGGACAAGTCTTGGTCGTGTGACAGCGAGCTTGTCCATCATCACTTGCAATTCTTCACAGTATAACTTTGCAGTAATTGTTGTGCCAAGTCTCAAAAAGCTGTAATGAACTGCCCTGGTCCACCATATATTCAAGCAGATTCTGTTGACTCAATTTTTTAAATGCCTCTGTGGCCGAACGGTTACCATGCCACTTACACTGCCGGTTACACTCTCACGCAGAGATCCCAGGTTCGATTCCCGGGCCGGGATAAATATTTGTATGGTCTACATTTACTTCCTTCGTGGGGTTGGGTGTAATATGTGGTTGTCTATGTGTGTGTCCATGGCACCCGCGACACAGGTTTTCTCTAGTGCGGGGCTATGTTGAGTGTAAGTGCGTTAATTTGAGTTTGGGACATGGTTTGGCTGCCTCCCCTGTGGCCAACCAGTACGACAGACGTTTTCAGTTGTCATACAACTACCCACTTTTCATCACATGTGATAACCCGATTCAGAATCCCTTCGTTTCAGTGCATATTATAGGTTTGTTTGAAAAAATAAATATACGCGATTTAGATTCGAAAAAATTGTTTCATTTGCTATATAATTTGAATTTGCAACTCTAAGTAAAATGAAAGATAATATCAAACTTCAAACTTCTCAATATTTGGAATCGGCAATATCATATATGAGGACCTAATAGTAAGACCGGACGGAGTAGAACATTTAAACCGTAAGGGTCATTTAACAATTGTGTTTTACCAAAATAACGGCAACTTACAGCCCATTCCTTTATAAGATCTTCCCAATGCGTTAGCCTTGTCAAAAGTTCCATAAAGTTCTGCCATAATTCTTGTTTCACAGCAACGTTCAAATTGGCCTTTATCCATGTTACAATAAGCGTTTGGAACAGTGCAGGTGCCAGGAACCCTCCTAGAATAATACGGTACGACACTGACACAAGGCATAAATATGTTGTAAAGGCAATTAGGTGTCCGTAAAAAGCTATTTACAATGCGTTTTGCGAGTAAATTTACCTAGTGATTCTTGTTTCCTCTTCGGTGGTACTTTTGTGAGTACAAGAGATGTTATTTGAAGTAACACTAGCAGCAATTGTTCCCTGTACAAAAATAACGTATAGTGGGTATTTGAAAAATCAAACATGAAAGTAAATTTACATACTAAAAAAACGCGGCACGGCGGCCGCGCGGCTGCCGCCGCGTGTATCTAACTGCCATGGCCAAATACGCTCTATCCATGTAGCTTTTACGTTTTAACTTAAATGAGCATCCGGCCGTACGGGCGAGGCTGGCTTGTCTTTGGTCTACGCGGCAACCACGCGGTTATATTATTCCAAGCAATTTAACATTGTTGCCTAGTAAATAGAATTCAGATTCGCAAGTAATGTAGGTGAAAGCGTGGTAAGTGGGCGGTTGCAGTGCGGTCGCCGCGCGAACACTTTCGCGACGTGTAACTGAGTGCCCACTCAGATATTAACCATTGTCGGTTAACCGCAAACGGCGACAAGTCGGGTGGCATTTACAGTGACGTATAGGTAGACTATATCTGTAGGTGAGAGGTAAAGAACTTTTTTTTATAATACCTAGGGATGAATAAGTCGCTTACCACTAGGCGGGTAAGCGACACGCCTGTCCATAGCAGTTGCAACACAACTCACGAGCTTTAAATCGGAATGATCTGAGGAATACTGCACGACACCTGTCACCCTGAGACAGAAATTGACAACTCCTATGTGTCTATAGTTTTACCAGCACCCTTACTGTTCAAAACCGGAACGCAGTAAGGCTCATATTACTATTTGGCGGCAGAAATAGATAAGGAATACTTCCCTGGACGATTTCTTTCACAAGGTGTGCCAAATAGTAATTGTTACTGTAAACGGGCTGTTAAATTACGCATTTGAAATAAATTTTAAGGTCACATAAAATATATTACATAAAAATCAAACGACGTAATGTCTTTTACCATTGCGTGATTTTTAGCATTCCAAAATAAACGTTTCATAAAAACATCTAAATTCCAAAATATGGACTTAATGTCCTTTACCTCTTACCTACAGATATTTATAGTCTAAAGCCAGCTACTCACTAGCGAGCTGTAACCGTAACCGTTGCATGTTATGTAACCAAAAATCATAGTGTGTGTCCATCGCGTGGTTCGCGAGCTTGCCGCGAGCGGAACGCATGTGGTTCGCATTAAGTCATCTGATTGAAGACTGTTACCTACAACCTCGTTACTGTATCTGTCACGTTACAGCTCGCTAATGAGTACCCGGCTTAACTGCAACATGTATTACTATGTGATGCGTATTACTTAGTTAGCAATTAAGTTTACGTTTTAATTTATTTCGTCAATTATATTCTGGAGACCGAAAAATGTCTTCATAAACCAACGTATTTCACTCCATCTTCATCTGTGCGGATGTACATAATTTGTAGAAAAATCAACAGATATTTAGTAGAAGTAGTGATTTTATTCATAACAATACTGGGCCGGAAAAAACAGAATATCGATATTCACCTTTATACCATTAGCCTTACACGGGTACCCAGGTAATCTAGTATCGTAATATCACTAGTCAAAATTAAACTATTCATGAACCTAGGAGGGGCGGCTGATAAGTCCGCGGCCTAAGGTACTTAAAAAAAAGAATAGTAGTCGAATGTTGTAGTTTTTTTAATTCTCAATATAATCAATTGAGGGATCAAGTGATATGCAGTTCTCACATCTGGCGTATAATGTGCCTTTAAACCACCAATAAAATATTTCTTGTCTGTCTTCAAAACTGCCTCCGTGGCCGAACGGTTACCATGCCGGACTGCCACGCAGAGGTCCCAGGTTCCATTCCCGGGTCGGGAGAAATATTTGTATGGCCTACATTCTCTCGTGAGTTTGGGTGTAATTTGTGGTTGTCTATGTGTGTGTCCATGGCACCCGCGACACAGGGTTTCCCTAGTGCGGGGCCATGTTGAGTGTGTGCGTTATTATTAAAAAAAATGACGATTTACGGCGGCTATCACTTCATTGTGAAAATCTCCGTCCCCGTAAGTCCTTTTTTAAATTGGAAAAAAGGAAAAAGTCGCTAGGAGCTAGGTCTGGACTGTAGGGAGGATGACTTATTTCTGAGAAGCCAATGTCTCTTAAAGCCTGCCTTAAAATCCGCGCCTTATGAACGGGCGCGTTGTCCTGCAAAAAGAACACTACACTCCCTAGCTTCCCGCGTCTCTTCTGGAGCCTGAGCCAATAAATTTGCATAACACCGGCCATTCATCGTAGTTCCCTTAGGCAGGTAATCGATTAGCAAAATGCCTTCGCTATCCCAGTCCCCATAAGCTTCGACGCCGACTTTTTTTAATCCATTGTGTAGATTCTTGTTTGAACTCCGGGTCATACTGACGAATCCATGTTTCATCAACGGTCACAAACGGCGTCGAGATTTTCGGCGACTAACTCCAAAAAATATATGCAACTCTCGAGTCGTCGTTCCTTGTCGAAAAACGTGAGCATATTTGGTAACGCGCACAATGTTTTTTCATATTCAAATATTGATGTAAAATTTCGCCAACCCTTTCTTTGCTGATTTGCAACTCTTCTGCTATTCAAGCGTTAATTGCAAGTCTTCAAAAATGTCTTTCGACGTTTTTCCCCTTTTAACAAGGTACTTTATTACGGTGCGGTGTTCCAAATTGCGAGAAATTTGCAGATTCGGCTGATATGACGTTGTACCCAGCACGAAATATTCAATTATGACTTTAAAAAAATTAAAAGTGGGTAATTTTAACTAACATTGAACCTCACAATAACTAGTATCACTAATAAGACGGTAGGTTACGTTTAAGTACCTTAGGCCGCGAACTCAACAGCCGCCCCTCGTAGTTAATCATGTATGGATTCATGTAAGAGCGATTGGTTTATCTATTTTGCCCTCCTTGTCATAATTAACGCATTTGCATTTTGATAACTTCCGAGAACACCTAAAACACTTTTATTTTTTATAGTTTTATTTGAAAAATGTCCACTGATTTTGCTTAATAATGAAACTAAATAAGATATAAACTAACCGCTTATAGGGTGTTATGGATCTCATTTCGCTGATACCAGATATGTTAATAACTCAATTTTGCTAAAAGTGTAGATGTATATGAATATATAGACGATGAGATATGAAAAATAGTCAATGGGATGGGAGTATAAGTAATCATTATGAAATTAGTGGAGGGTAAGGAAAGGGGAGTGTTAATAACTCACCAGGTGTTAGCGTCCATGGCGACATGCATAACCATGTATCGATATATGTTGAGGACGCGTTTGCAGGTGTCCGTTTGTTCTTCGAGTAATTGTTGCTGGCTCAGGGCGCCTGGTGGCGCCACGGGTGACGGTGACGCTAGGAAGACGTTTGCCGCTTGCGTCATGAATACTTGAAGCACATTCTGTTTGTAACAATTATCAATTTTAGTGGTATTCCTAATAATCGCCCGAGGCACTGGCCCTCATCAACTTAAACGTTCCTCTTAAAGTGCCTAGGATGCCCATTGCCAAATCTTGACTAGACTTGAGCAATTGTTTCAATCTTAAATCAAATTATTGCTGTAATTTTACATTTTTAATTGTTTTATTATTATGATTATTATTTTATTTTAGAATGTTCTTTGTATCTCATTGGCTTATTCTAAATAGTTAGTGCTGTATATACCTGTAGCGACATGGCACCTTGTATGGTGAATGTATGTATATTTATTTTTAAGATTGTTCTGTGTGAAGTTGATAGTGTATCTTTAAATAAATAAATAAATAATAACAAAGAAATGTTTGGTTAGCAGAGGCATCCACAAGGTATTACAACCCCTGTTAAATGTTAAAAATAAGCGACAGTCATATAAAAAATGTATGGCTGTGGGTTCGAACCCGGGCTCGCATCTCTTAGTGTCTCGGAACTTGTCTGCAAAATTTATTGTGAATTTACCATGACCTATTCGGTGGAGGAAAATATCATGATGAAACCTGTACGTCGAAGAAGGTTCACAATCCTCGGAAAACGTGTGAAGTCCCCAACTTGCATTGGGCCAGCGTGGCGGAGTATGACCTAAACCTTCGCCTGATAGGAGACTCGCGCCCCGCAGTGGGACGATAATGAGTTGATGATAATATATACATGATATACAAAATATAAACTCTTTTGCAAAGCGGGTACTTTAGATTTTTTTCTCTACTTCAATGAAGAAGAACAAGAAATAGGTTTTATTAATTTGACGATATATTGGCATTTTATTTGAAGCATCCTGGCATGATTCTTTACGTTCCAAATTTAAAATTTGAAATTAATAAAAGAAAAATAATGATTATTGTGGATTATTCTAAAATTGCTTAACTAATGGCGCGAATTGCTGAAACGATTTTTAACTGATTACGATATTTTAAAACTTTTTGGATATTTTCTGCAAATTAAACAATTTAATCTTTCTTTTTACATTAAATACCACTTTTTGATATGAGTGATAAAGTGATAAGGGCCGGTAAAATTATAGCCCTACTTGAAGAAGGTTGTTCGCAAACTTACGTGTCTCAGCGGCTAAATGTGAGTCGTTCAACTGTCCAGAGGACTTGGCAACGGTATCAAGAGACCAGTTCGGTCAAAAGAAGACCCGATTCGGGAAGAAAACGATGCACAGAACCAAGAGATGACCGCTTTTTGGTGAGTCAGGCGTTGCGGAATCGTAAGGCGTCAAGTGTGGACCTGAAGAAGAGCCTTGAAGAAGTAAGAGGAGTAGAAGTTAGTTTGTGGACGGTCAGGAGGAGGCTTTTGGCTGCCAATATCAGAAGTTACCGCCCAGCTCGGGGCCCTAAATTACTCCGTGAGCACCGTGTTGCTCGACTTCAGTTTGCTCGGAACTGAGCTTCATGGACTCTGGAGGACTGGAATAAAGTATTGTTTTCTGATGAAGCTAAAATCTCTTTATGTGGAGAGGACCGACGCCGGCGAGTGCTGCGAAGATCACGGGAACGCTATGCGGAAGTGTGTTTCGAAGAAATCACTCCTTATTGCGGAGGCTCCGTTATGTTTTGGGCAGCAATTAATTCGACGGAGCGTACGGAGTTAGTTTTCATAGAAAATGGAACATTAAATGCACACCGGTACATAATGGAAGTCCTAATTCCATATGCACAACCCACATTGACTGCACTTGGGGAAGATTCCATTTTTATGGACGACAATGCTCGCCCGCACCGTTCTGGCGACGTGGAAGCGTACATGCAAGAAGTTGGGATCCGTCGTTTAGATTGGCCAGCTCGAAGTCCTGATCTCAATCCAATTGAGCATGTCTGGGATGTTCTAAAGAGACGGGTAAGATCAGTGCAACCTGCTCCACAAAACATCAGGGAGCTAAAAAGAGTCATTGCAGAAGAGTGGGAACGTATTCCTCAAAACGTTATTAAAAACATCGTGGAAAGCATGCCCAGAAGGATTCAAGCTGTGATTTTGGCAAGAGGAGGTCACACTCGTTATTAGGTTTTTACATTTGTAACTTTATTCAATTAAAAAAATAAAAAAATCTTGTCTTTATTGCCGACCACTTCTTATTGTTTGGGCGTGTACATCGGTTTTAAAGAATCCATCGTTTTTTTTTTTCTTTTAATTGCCCGAATTCACTTCACGCGCATTAATTTACACAATTATAAGTATACAGACTAAGCCAAAGAAATAAATTTCATTTAATTAACTCAAATCGACTTTAGAACGTAAATTTCCTTAGGTGCCCGTTTTTTTTTTTGCAAAAGAGTGTATTACCTGCAAGCCAGCGCGCACCATCACATTGTCTCTACCGACTGCGCCGAGGTAGGAGTCATTGCGCAGACGACGCGGTGGTATGGGTGGCTCGCCACCGCTTTGCTCGTAGGTGTTTTCCATTAGGAACGGAGGGATCTCCGCCACCTAGACGTCATAAACATATGACGTAAAAAATACAGTGTAACAACAATAGGACATCTAGAATGATGCATGACCACTTTGTACGTTAAATTGTATTGTATGTTATGTATTTTGATAACATTGTAATGATATGGTTCATAAAGAATATGCATCGATTATTATATGTATTCTTGGAAAAAAAACCATACGTAATAAATAGGTCATTGAAGTATATATATTTTCGTAGAAGTATTTGTTTCAAATTTCGAAATATTATATGTTTATTTTCCATATAATATAGGTTCAGTCCCCAGCCAAAATATAAAATTGTATTAATATAAATTCTTCTATAAAATTAGTTTAAATAAATTTAATAATACCAAGATAAAAATGATACAAACATTCATCTGTATCCAGTCCTTATAAAGCGCGATGACACGCCTTACTGCAGCAGCGTGCGAGAACGGCAGCAAAAAAGCCTGTCGCAGTACTTCGATCGTGAAGTCGACGTGTTCGCGTGATGAACAACATAGAACGTCGCGCACCACTTGTTCGGAATTTAACTCTTCGCAGACCCCTGATCCTATGAACATTTTTAACTTGGTACAATCGATGCCTTTACATACCTGACCACCTCACCGTCCGTTTGGTTCCGAGTAGATCAGTGTTAACACAGGTGTTTAACAATCTTAACCTTTAACCAGTGAGCATTAAAATTGATTTTGATATGCCTTACTTATAATTATCATCATTAGTGAACGACGTTTTAAGAAACTTAAATAAAAAAAAGAAATAATAAATTAATAAATAAAAATAAATAAAAACTTTATTTTTATAATTTAAGTATTCCACCATATTAACTACTAAATGATAGCAAGCGTTACCATCGGAAGTAACGATAATACATATCGCTTCGTTACGAGAATGGAATGTCTCTTTGGAACTAAGCAAAATTTAAATTCAATGGAGAAGTAGTTCATTTCTCAATTTTAACGAGATCTGCCTTACCTGACTCCAAGCTAGGATGCGGTGTATTAGAAGCTGAATCATGGCTGGATGCTCTACTAGAGTCCGACGGATGTCCCACGGTAAACGAAGTCTCTTCTTCATGATGCAGAGACATCGCCGGCGTTGGTGTGGTGGAATGGACCATGTGAGATCCTGCGCTAGTCATAGAGGACGGTTGCACACCGTGATCACTGCCCTGCTTCTTCATGAAGTGAGCGTAGCTTGCTACCCATTTGATTAATGTGACTCGGCATATTACGTAGTCGTCATCTAAGATGTTATGTTGCACTGGCAAGTCTGCAATAATATCACTTTAATATTTGTTTTTATTTGTTTTTAATGCTTGAATTTGTAACGTAAAATACTTACCAAGGTTAGGCTTGTATAAAGAGTTCTTATAATTGAACTGCGGACAGATCACTGGCAAATAATAAAGCTTGAATCTCTCAAGCAGAAAAGCGAAGCTTCTCATGGCTTTTGTGTGAGATCTGTCCTTCCACTGAATCTTTGTAATTGATGTGGCCATACCATCAAGCAGTATTTCGAAGAAATATTTTGTTTCATTATCTATAGCTTTTTCGCTGGCAGTTGGCGGAAGTAGTGGCTGTATTTCAACGCTTTGAACAGGATTTAAAGCATTTGTATCATGGAATATTGAAGCTGATACATTCGCAATTTTCCCTATAATGCCTGTTGAAGTTTGTTCTACGACAATCTTCTTCGAGTTTTCTGCGTTAAAGTTCGGATGTTGCATTATATCATCTATACTGAAGTTACTACGTTCCTTTGATGTGTTCGTGGTAATGTCATACGGCTTTCCCTTGAGCGGGGAACCATTTGGCTGTATACAAAACTCAGGTAGGCCCGGTACGAGAGATGCGAACATTTTATGTACTTCCACTGGCGCATTATCTCCGAGAGCTTGATACCATAACAGGAAATACCTAAAAACATTATATGACCTATTTTACGTTTCATACAATACTCAAAGTGTAATATATTAACTAGAATATAAGGAAACAAATGAAGTAGGCTAATAACACAAAATGTATAGAGCGAATGTGGATAGAAGCGTGCCAAGGCAATGACGTTCAGACTGAGCACTTGCTCAACAAAACCGGGTCAAAATAACATACATTAAACTGACGTCAATGAAAAGGTCGAATCGTCGAAATGAAAGAGATATGTCAGAAACATAGCAGGCACAAATCCGTAGTGCCCGCCCATCAACTGGCAGATAATGTCTATGTATATACAAATTAGTTGCAACATTAATGTTACGTAATGTACAATAGAAAATTGCTATCTAACCCAATGATCAAAATTAAAACGTGATAAGCTCAGATAAAAGAGGTATCACCACAGTTCTCTTGTGATATACACGGTATTTAAAATAAATATCAGATTTTGTTACTATCGTACCTTACTGCCTCTGCCCGGAGTTTTTGTGAGTTTCCACTATGGAGTAGCTTCGAAAATATTCTTGTCAGAGAGTGCAACTGCCATCTCTTGGTGATCAGCTCTGGTAGAAGGCATAATACTTTTTCCAGAAGGGACAGGGCGCCCTCTAGCTCTTCCCGGCCAGCTTTGTGAACTATAAAACATTAAGAAACAAACTAATTAAACAGTAATATCATGTTGTAGTTCCTGCTAATTTAAGCTTTTCAAAAACGAGCAATAGAAAAGTAGGCTTTTTCGTTTAATGTATGTATGTATACAGATCATCAGTAATACACTTATAAAAGAATTACATTTTTAAAGCAATAGCAATTTTTAAGAAATCTACAGTTATATTATAAACAGATTAAACCCGTCATATTGCACCTTCAAACTTGTTAGTGTTAATGGTAGACAAAATGCTCTAAATGCAGTCGTAATTAAACAGCTCTTAAGTTTTAAATTAATATGCCTATTGATCTCATTCTTTGTTAACTGTAATACCTGATATTATCAAGAATATGTCGATAATGGGTGTTATAAATGGTCATCATTCAATAATGGACTGGTCAAGCCAAACTGCTGTGACTAAACTACTTACTCTTTTGGTTTTTGTATGGGCGACATTACAAATAGAATTTGACGAATTCTTTATTTTATGCAGGGACTTTAACAATCTGCACAATTGGAACAGGGTTTCTTTGGTTTTGGGTTTAAAAAGAAATATACAGATGAAGACAAATAAAAAAAAACAGCTGTTTATAATATTTTTTATGTAGATATTATGAACATTTTATTGTGAAAGTTGAGATGTTTCAACATCTTAATATTCTGTAGATGTTGTTTTGGTCACCTGTATAAGCTAGTACTCATAAATGCTATTAGCAAATTGGATACTTAATGGAATAGAAATTTTGTCAGTTTCAAGAATTAATAAACACATGTTTTTAAATATTTTCTTGATTCTTATAAATCAACACAAATCATGCATAGTTACAAAGTGAGTTTAGTATAGGTTATCACTAAAAGAGTATATACAATTTAAATAATGTTTTGTCAATCAATTGCTACTTTCACTGCTTATATTACAAGATTAACCACTGTCAATATAGAGTAAGATGATTGAAAAGAATAATGAGAGCAATTTAAAAGGGTTTCAAATTTAACAATTATTAAGAAATAAGAAGGTAGTGGTTCACAAATATGAGTTGATACAGAACAAGAAACCAATTCTTTCAGATAGTAGAGGATGAAGATTATGATTGCAACATGTTGTAGTCATTAACGTCACATTGCACAACTTTTTAAGTATTTATTTAAACATTTATTGCCTTAGTCCAAGTAGCATTTATTTAGCGACAAAAAGTGACATGCTATGAAACTAAATGCATGATAGTGATAAAATAGATTCAGTGCTAGCAGATATGTTGATGGTAGCTAATATCGTTATAGATAAGATTACAGCATCTACATTTGGTACTGCAACAAAATTTTATCTGATAGAGTTGTCACTCAGGTGCTTGTTAATTGTATTTTTGCAAAAAAATGCCTTGATGCATTGAATTTTATTATAATGTCTAATTCAGATTGTGATTAATGGCATGCATTGACCATAAGAAGCCAAATGTCAACAAGAATGGAAGACTGAACAAGATGTCCACTATTTTTTGAACTGCCTCCATGGTCGAACGGTTACCATGCAGAGGTCCCAAGTTCGATTCCCATGCCAGGAGAAATATGTGTATGGCCTACATTTATTTCTCTCATGACTTTCGGTGTAATTTGCGGTTGTCTATGTGTGTGTCCATGGCACCTGTGTTTCCCTAGTGCAGGGCTACGAGTGTGTTGTGTTATTATTATTATTATTTTGAATCCCCTGAAGTCTGAATATTTGCTTGCGCACCCCTTGTCTTGTCTTAAATAATAATTTTCCAAATGTATGTACCTATTATAAATAAAATACACATATTTCTCGTCATATGTGGCTGCTAAGCATGCTGCAGAGTAACTTTTGGTGCAATAATATTGGTAAAGATAATAAAGTTTATGTGACCCTACAACAGTGCAGGGCTGTAAAATTAATTCATTTAAACATTTTGAAAAACTGCTTGGCAAGTCTGTACTTTTGCCTCTTACCTATAAGTCAGATCACAGGTTTATTTCTAAACAGTTCCGTGTATTTTGTTGGCATAGTATCAAATAACTAATTTATTGGATAGCAGTGTTCATGTGCAAATTAATGTAGCTTTTGTGCTATTGTTTTTCATATTTTACAATTTGATTCTATGAGTTTGTTGCAGTAATGTCACCACATTAGTAAAGCATTAAATGAGTTTCGGGGTGATATGACAATGGATGACAGTGTTCCAATGTGCCAAGGTACCCATAACTCACCGAGGTGGAACGGAAGTTCTGTATGCCAAAAACAAAAAAGTTGTCATAAGTACTTATTCTATTATGTATTTATACGAGTCAATTACATTTACTATAACATTTAGCTTATTTTACAAATCCTTATTGAAAAATGCCCAGCAGTAGGTACATTTGGACTTTTTTCAGAGATTCCTATTGTATAGTAAGAGCTAATAATGAGGATACCTTCTACACACTCACTCTATAGCGCATAACTAAGAGTGCACAGGATTGCGCGCGGTAAAGCCTGCACACGTAATCGCGCAGTTACCTATTTGAAGTTTTTTATGCTAACATTGTTTTGCGCGCAATTGCTCATATTTGTTTTTATTACAATGGGAGAGCATCCATGTAAAAGGCAACCTTGGATCACGCAATTGCGTTCACACTCTTTCCATTTTCTTTCCAACATCTTTGATTGCTGTATCACGCGCGATACAGTGTCTGTGCAAAGCACGATGTTAGCGTTTACCAGACTTGTCAAATGCTGATACAACTGGGGAGATGTCTAGAGGTAAAATTGCAAATCAAAACACATTATTTAATTAGGATTTAATTAAGAGTAATATTTTTGTGTCTTGATAATATTAACACAACTTTCACTTTAACTTCCCCAACAGTGAGCAATTTTCAGCAGGGATTTGCTGAATAAACCAGAAATTTGTGTAAGAAAATTAAGAAATTTTAAAATTTTATTTTAAGTAAATGTTATAATAAGGTTATTTTAATTTTTGTTTTTACGTTCTATTTGTATTATGGTTACCAAATAAACTATTTTTCTTTCTTTCTTTCTTTCTAAGTGTTACTTTTATTTGAAATGCCTGATTTCTGTTCATTATTTTAATAGTATTGTAATAGTCCAGACAGAGTTGTGACACTTAACTTTATTTACAAAATTTAGTTATTTTTGGAAACTTTTTAACTTTTGATTTGATTGTATCACCCTGGACCAGCAAATCCATTACCATTATATTAAAAAATCTCTTTTACAGAGAAAATGAAAAGCTACTGTTAAATACCTCTTTGACGAAGATTATTTTCAGCTTGAATGAAGTTGTCGTACAGAATGTAGTACACATGACTGAAGTTAGCTTCAAAATAGCTCTTTGCTTCATCGGCATCGTAATGTTCTGTAAAAAAGTAAACACTAATGTAATCAAATTGAATGTTACAATTATTTGTAGCTACAACAGTGATAGGGTAAACCAATTACGTCAATACCAGAAAAAATATGACAAATGCTTAAAAGAACGATTTGTTGGTCAATTCCTTAGAAAATATTAGCGTAATTGTACAGTAAACACAAAGTAAGCCGCGACGCACTAACTACAGTTATTCTGAACTAATTAGCATGTTGCGAAGAGTGAACCATTGGCATTATTAAAATATTACTAATCAGCTTCAGACATATCTCCTAAACATATTACAAAAGAGTACAGGCTACAGAAAGGCTAAATAATCTTACCTAAGACAATTTTTAAATGCTTCAGCCTGGTCGCAGAATCCTTCTTCGAATCCTGTATTTTAACTGATGATTTCTTGACATCTTGATGAGATTTCTTAGTAAACATTTCGATAGTGAATTTATACCGTCATAACGCAGAATTTTCTCATTCTATGAATGAAAAATTCGATATTTTCACATTGTTTTCTTCAGACTTTTCACTCCCATTTTTGACGTTTCGTTTACTCAGAAATAGAGATGACCAAACGATTGTTCTGTGTCATCATGATTCAAACTAAACGATTAGTGGTGAATAGTTTCGAATATACCAGCGATATATCTTAAAATATAATTTTCCGTCATCATTTTTACTTATTAATTGGTCACATTTCGAAAATTTATATTTTTTAAAGCAAATTAATACAGTAGTTAATTTTTTATTTGATAATCGATGGTTTGTAGACAAGTGTAATGTAGAAAGTATTAAAAAAATGTACAACAAAAATTTTGTATCTATTGTGTAGTAGTGTGTATATACACTAAGCTACTATAATGTTTCCAAACTAGAATAAACATGCAGATATCTATGGAATGTTGTTTTTATACGAAATAAAAGGTTTATTTATTTTAAGATTATGTGGTTTTACAATAATGTAATATAAAAAGCTAGTATACTGTACATACATATTATGTAGATTTCGATGTGAACAATTTTTGACATAGGTAACAGTTTTTTCTTAGACTGTTAAGCTCCTTAGTAGTTTACTAATCCGTTTAGAGTATAAATAAAATGGTTGTATAAGTCAATCCACAATGGGTTTACGTGAGTGAAATGCCGGAAAACGCAAATTTATTCGATATAAAATATAATCGATTAAATTGCCATTACTTCACCCTTTTATGAATATGACGTTATTTTTATTTATAAAGCATTGGCTTCAGAGCCATTAGCTTAATGGTAACAAATAATCAAGAAACGCACAACGTTATATACATAAACTAAAAATTAATTCGTGTAAAAAATGTAACTGCTAAAATTCGCCATCTCATTTATCAGTAGAAAAACCTGATAAATATGACGTTTACAGTCTCGCTATTTTCTTGCTATTGTATGTACTACAATGACTACATACAACGCAAGAAGGAGATAAAATACAAAAAATCTCAATGTCGTCATCACTACACATTGAGTGAAACTAGACAATTTTTACCGCTTTTTGATTTATTTAGATGTTGTTTTGCTGAGTTACGTAGGTATTGCATGTGCAATATATCTGAGGATCGTATTCCAGAATTCTACTCAATGCTCAGAACAGCTCCAGAGCTCTACTAAAGTCAAGACTTGAGTATGATTTAAAGCACTAGAAATCATACTGGAGTCCTTGCCATTAGGGTCGTATTTCCAGTGCTTGAAATCATACTCAAGTCTGCTCAAGTCCTGACTTGAGCATTGAGTAGAGTTCTGGAATACGACTTATTTTTTTTCCATCCTCTAAGCAAAATATAGTATATCTCACGTCTTAATATTTATTAGACAAAAGTTACATTCTATAAATAAGTAAATATTTTTTTATTAATGGCTAGTTTTCTATTTTGTTTAACTTTATTTTACGATTATCGATCACATTGGTTGAATTCTTAGAGGTTCAATTTATAGATTGCATAGAAAATATTTCGAGTTATTCGGACGTATTTGCCTCCGTGGCTGAACGGAGGCAAATATGTCCTTGCTGGACTACCAATCAGAGGTCCCGGGTTCGATTCCCGGACCGGGAGAAATATTTGTATGGCCTACATTTATTTCTCTCAAGTTTGGGTGAAATTTATGGTTGTCTATGTGTGTGTCCATGGCACTTGCGTTACAGGGTTTCCCTAGAGCGGGACTGTGAGTGTGTTTTTGTTTTTTATTCTAATGTAAGTGTGCATTTGACCTCCATCTCACCTGATGGAAAGTGATTATGAGGTCGACGATGGACCATGAACACCTAAATAATGCCTATTCACTCTCGCCTTGAAAAGGTCGAAGTTATAAAGTTCAGGGAATAAGTCTGCAGGCAGGAATTCCACTACATAGTCGTTCGCCTTATAAATGTGGAAGCGTAACGCTTCGTGCGAATCTTTGGAAAATCCACAACATAGGGGTGGAAGCCAAGCCTACGTCCCCCGATGATGGAAAGGGGAAGGCGGAATTAAATCGTATTCATTAATAGTTAATGCCATCGCACACTCTCCGTGATATATCTTGTAACATACCGATAAGCAGGCAACTTTACGGCGGTGTTCAAGGTTCTGCAGCTTCGCTTCTACTAATTCCGAGTCACCTATAAGCCTCTTGGCACGCTTCTTAATTGAATCCAAGGTGGCCAGTTTGTATGGAGCAGAGTCATTCCAAAGGTGGCAGCAGTACTCCATACACGACCGGACTTGTGCTTGATACAGCTAAAACAACTGTCCCAGTGTGAAGTAACGCCTCACCCTGGAAAGGATACCAAGCTTCCTGGCTGCATTTTTGGCCATGGACACAATGTATCTGGCGAAGTTCAGATTGGACGACAGTTCCATTCCAAGTAGCTGGAGACGGTCGGCTATCGGTATGGACACATCACGAAAAGTCGGAGTCAGCTCAAAGGGACTCCGTTTTGTGGAGAATAGACACGCCTGCGTTTTGGTAGCGTTAAATTTGACAAGATTGGCATTGCCCTAAACAAAGACTGCCTTGAGCGTCAAATCTAAACGGCTAACCATGGACTCTCGACAACACTGGATTTTCTCTCCACTGACCAAGTATCTATCTACAACTGTGCTGTTATCAGCATACGTAAAGGTACCTGGAATTAACATATCATTGATATGCAGCAGAAAGAGAGTTGCAGACAGTACGGAACCCTGAGGAACTCTATCGCCATATGTTCGGAAGAGTAGCCTTCTAAGACCACTCGAATGGAACGATCACTCAAGAAATCCGAGATCCAATTACAAAGGTCAGTGGGAAGCCCATAACATGGAAGCTTGCTTAAAAGGCATGCGTGCCAGACCCTGTCAAAGGCTTTAGAAATGTCCAAAGATACTGCAAGTGCTTCGCTTTGCTTTTCTATAGCCTCGTTCCATATGTGACAGGCATACACAAGAAGATCCTGGGTAGATCGCACTCATCGGAATCCATACTGGCGATCACTGAGGAGGTTATTGTCTTCAAGGTATGACAGGAGACGGTTGTTGTGTACACGTTCCACAGTCTTGCAGAGTATGGAAATGACTGATATAGGTCTATAGTTGACAGGGTCAGCTCTGCTTCCCTTTTTGGGCACAGGTTGCACCTTTGCAAGCTTCCACGACCTGGGAACTATAACAGTCTCAAGTGGTAGGCGATACAGGCGTGTGAGAACAGGAGACAACTCAGGCGCACAGTTACGTAGGACTAGTGCTAAAATGAATTTTTGTGAGACAGCGCTACATGAAGTGTATATCACCATCCCGCTTTTTTGTCGTTAGAGTAAACTGGGTACGGTTGAAACAAATCTAAGAACGAAGCTAAGAATATATCTTTCGATTCATATGAGATGAAGTGAGAGGTCCAAGGGGCGAAAGAAGCGGACAACAAGTCCCAACATGAATCACATTGTTGCATCGCTCAATTATCTTTGCAATTGTTTATAGGAAGCCCTATTGTGTTTTAAAAACCAAAAGTAAGTATTTTTGTTCGGAGATTTCTCCAGTTACTGTGATTATTATTGAAGTCTGACTATTGAGTGTATTTATGTGTTTGAAATGAAGCTTGTAGAATAGGGTTGCGTGGTTAGTTTTAATGTGTCATTATTGCCACACTTACCAGAAACGATTTTGTACCTAAAAGAGGCTGGGGACGGTTGAAACAATTTTTGTGGGTACGGTTGAAACATTTTTTGTGGGTACGGTTGAAACAACATATTTATTTAATTTTCTTGTTTCTTAGATTTCGAAGTATAAAGACGCCTACGAGGAAATAAAAGCACGAGATTTTGCTTGCTGCAGAGAAGCATGGACTGAACCACTGTTCGCTCCTAAGATATGTAAAATCGAGATGCATCTAGCATCTTGCGTTAGATAGACCAAATTCCGAAAATACAACAGACGCAGAGACCCTTCCTATAAGGAATACTGGCACATCTGATAAAACTACTTCACTATCACCTTCTCTCTTAATTAATAAACCACGGATAGAGACGGTAGCTCAACAACAAGCTATCAATATTTACCAGTCCCTAGAACACCTGAACAGGAAAACTTTATTTGTCCGGAAGTTTACCGGACAAATAAAGTTTGAATACACTACCCAGACGACATCACAATAGTATACATCAAACTTCGCCTAAACCCTTCTGGAACTGATTTCGTAACAAACAATTCCTTCTGGTACTGATTTTGTATTTACGCCGAAAGCTATACGACCATTACCGAAAGCTCCCCGAAAAAAAGCAAACAGTAGGTGGAAAACCAGAAAGTCTACTATTTACGCTGAAAAT
>NW_020653719.1:4899095-4930423 GCF_003589595.1 Hyposmocoma kahamanoa | reverse complement strand
TACAATCCACATCTTAGACTTTTTAATTAACGTCAAATCGTGACGATGTACTCCTCGTGAGACTGGAAACAATAATCTCAGTACAGAGTACTAAAAAAACCGACCTCAAAAGTACGTGGAATTACGTCTATTTGCTAAGTTTTATTGAAATATCCCTAGTTCGCCACTATACAGGACTTGACATGGAGATAATAAAAATAGGTTCTCACTACTACACTACTCACCGTATGTTCAGAGAAAAACGCATTGAATTGGAGAAATAGCAAAACCTACCATTAAAGTAATTGCTCCTAAATTACTGTTAGGCGCTGTTTATGAAAATGAACCTTCATGCGTGAACAGCCACCCTTCGAGGTGGATGATTTTCTTGAAAATTAAATGGGACCACTATGGAAGTACCCCCTTTCCAACAAAAAAAGAATCATGAAAATCGGTGCACAAATACTGGAGTTATCGCGTAACGTAATCTCGGTATCGGAAAAATGATTAAGTGCGAAATGAATAAAAGTTATTTTGTTTAGCACTACACATACAAGTGTATGTCATATTAAACTATGGATATAGCTAAAGTAAATCAATCTAGCAGTTCCTACCTTTGAAAGTTGTGTTTTTTTTGTCACGTACATATATGTAGTTAAGAACACGTCAAGCTGGACACTTTGAACCGTTGTAACCGAATGCGGTATGCCGCCGCTCTCAACTCCATAAACTTGAATTGAAATCTTACGCGGTTACACACGGTGACTTTTTACAAACGCCGCGCCCCCTAAAGAATGGCACAAAATTTTGGTTGAGAAATAATTCTTACAGTGTATAATGTGAGATGAAGGAATGTCTTCGTGTCCGATTGTAAGTTATTCGCCTTGCCGCTATGGTTTATAGCTCTTTCCTGCATATCGTCAACATAAAATGTTAACAGAACTATTTTGCTTTTAAAATTTTAGTAGGCGTCAATTTTATCATCGATAAGAGAAGTAAAAGTTATTCAAAGTGAAAAAAAATGTTACCTGAGTTTTCTATTCACTTTACAAATTATGTATGTACATAAGATATCTCACATTTAATATAGGTTAGTAGGCATTAGGTACAATAGTTAGTTACTCTTCTAACATTATCGAGGTGAGGTTTTCACGATCGTTACTTACAGGAAACGAAAACATTTTTATTATAAATTGTTTCATCTTTTAAGATTGTACACACTCCTGACTAGACCATTCAATCTATAGTCGGAAAATGGGTCAGCTATTAGCTATTAGCTGTCAGCTGTTAAGGCCCACCTTAAATTATAATAGCTGACCCGATTTACGACTTTTCTTTCTTTTCTACCAAGAAGTATATGCAAGTACCATATTCAAGTACTTACGTACGTATATTATGGTTTTTGAGAGAACTGCTTGTAAAAACACCAAACGTAAAAACAGAAACAGGTTTCTAAGTAAAAAGTTTATAACACTACAAGATGTGATTGCTTTGTTTTATTTTTCACTAAGGTACATAGTTTTATATAATTATTCCATTGATTGATCAGCCCATAAATCAGTAGGCTATTTGAATGTTATGTTATGTAATGAATACTTAAATGTATCCACATTATCTGATCATACCTTAAATTGACGCTCGCAACTGAAGCAAGAAAAATGAAGCTCAATAAAATACTAACAAAACAACGATAAACACCATGTATGTAGGTATATGAGCATAATTACCAAGTTTTTTTTTTATCGAAAACATGTTTTGATTTTGTTTGGATGACGTCTTTTGTTCATTTCGACTCGTGTTGAGACGACGCATCTCCTTGCTTAGTTGCTCACAGTCTCTCAGTCAGACGCGCGTAACGATGTTTTGATTGCATTCGCAAAGATTTGTAAACTAGTCATTATTATTATTATTAACTATTTTTAATCTTGTGTGTAGGTACAGTGAGGGACGAGTCTTTCTGTTTGTAAAAGACAGATAAATAATTATTTAGCAAAATGTGCACAGTAAAGTATTTCGTTGCGTGTTTGTTCATTGGTATTATTGCTGCTCAAAATGGACTGCTTAAGGATAAAGACGCTATTGGATTCCCGGAGCAAGAGGAAAATCAAAAGGCGCAGAATAAAGAGGTGATATTTAAATTTATTTTATGTCTTCAGGGGGATACTGTGAAGTATATTAATCAGTTATCTAACCAAAGCTCATTATACTGATGATATAGGCCAATAAGGTTACGACCTTATTGGCCTCTAATTCTTGTGTAAACAATTTCATAGTTTTCAAATGATATTTGTTGTGCTGTTGTAAGCTTGACACTTAACATTTAAATTAAACTCTATGCCAATTACAATAAAATCGGTCCTAAGTTCCAATTGTCAAGATTGTCGTGCCCTTGACTATACTAGTTTTATTTGTCAATATCATTACATTACGGATGTCAATTTGTAAATGAATAAATAATTGCTTTAATAGATCCAATCAAAACGAGAACCACAATTTAGACTTCTGAAGTTCGACGAGCTTGTGATAGGTTTAATTTTTTCCGACTATCATACATAAGTAATCACTTAGGTACAGTCAGCATCAAAATATTCCCAAATTTCATATATAGGTACAAAGAGGTCAATATTATTAATAAATTCGATGAGCTCGAAATATCTGCATGTTTAAGAAAAATACACCTTATTCAATTCTTTGAATGTGTACATTAAATTGAAAATAAAGAAGTGAGTACTTTTAATAACCGAGTGTTAACTCCACCTAACGTACGCTCTACTGCATGAACTCAGTACTTGTAATAACAAACTTATCTAGGATGAATAGTAATAAGTACTTGAATAATTATACAGAACCGCCAGCCAGTGTACCTGCCGTCAACTTGCCCGGAGAACGAACTCTATTACCCTGGAGACCAGAAAGACGACTGGATTTGCGACTGTCGACCAGGTCAGTAATTACCTCATTGCTTAATTGCCGTAATGTTGTTAGTTCTGTGTAAGTAGAAGACATAAAATATTTCTGATATCAATCAATCAATCAAATAATTTATTGTGTACGCACGTCTATAAGGTACTAATAACTATTAATTTATATACAATCACGTGTAAGTACCCTATTTTTATAAGAGCATTTGTGGTTTTCCCATGATGTATTATTAAAGATGTTGCTAGTTAAGAAAATTAGGTAATTAAGTCAAATAAGTTTTAAGACACGGTTAAAAATTTCCTCAAACGAGCATACGGTAAACAGATTACAGTTGTTTATTTTATAATAAATATATATTAGATAACATCACGCATACGTATAAGTATAAGTATAAGTAGATAAAGCACCTGTGTTATGGAAATCGGAAATAACGACGGTACCACAAACAGCCAGGCCCGTGACAATATCGAAAAGTTAGTTTTCTACACTGAGCCGTTCGGGGACTGAACCCGAACCGAACGGAGATGGCGACACCATGAAAACCGTGTACAAACCACTCGACCTCGGAAGCCGTCAAGTGTTTATAACTATAATATAATAATAATAACGCACACACTCATAGCACCGCACTGGAGAAATCCTGTATTGCGGGTACGACGAACACAAATATAAACATAAAAAGAAGACAACTACAAATTACACCCAAACCCACGAGAGAAATAAATGTAGATCATACTAATATTTATCCCGGCCCGGGAATCGAATCCAGGATCTCTGCGTGGCAGACCAGCAAGGTAACCTTTCGGTCACGGAGGCAGTTAAATAAATAAATAAGTTAATTTGATTACAAACACCCGATTTTTATTCTCTTTTACTCAATATTTACATATTTTAGCAGTTTTGTTGAAAGCATACTTAACAAACAAAAATTATTATGACTCATTTAATTACAGCCAACATTTATCATCCAGCATCAGACAAGTGCTGGCCAGCGTTCCGCAAAGGTCCGTGTAAGGAAGGATTCTACCTTGTTCTACCGCCTAATTCAGTACTCCCTGTCTGCGAAATCAACGTTTGCTACGTTGACGATTACGTCATATGGTTTAATAAATGCGAGAAACTGGGTTCAACGAAACCATGCGAGCATATGTTTCCAACGTCAGCGGCTTTGGGAGTCAACGCAACCACGATGGTCGTAAGCTGTGTGCGACAAGGCCTTTCCTTCGAAAACAGGTTTGGCGATGATGACGATGATGTGAAAAATGGCACTACTACACCAAAAGTGCCTGAAATTCTTTGCCCGCCAGGAAGCAAAAGAAGCTACAACGGAATATGCGTTGCTGAAAGACTACAATAGTATTAGTCGTTTTGTTTTCTTGACTCACAACAGTTAAATAAGTGATCAAGATACTATTTGTACAACTTTCATGAATGAAATATATCTAAATAGTTATTGAATTTATTTTTAATTGCAACTGGAAATATGTTCCGTGGCATTACAGAAAGTTTTACGAGGTAAAAATCTGATCAATATATTGCTTCATTAACGAACAATCAAAGAATGCACCCCTTGAAATTAATCCAAAATGTAACCTTGTGCCGTATGGCACCAACAAGGGAGTTAGCAACCAAGCGAGCGTCATTCTGGTAACCATGACAACTACACGTCTAAAAACCACAATATTATAAGCGTTTATTTACCAATTACTGAACATGAGAGCGGACGGCCGCGCCTGTCAATATTCCTGTCGATAAAAATCACATTAAATAAAGAATATTGTCATTATGAGAGTCTCCATTTTGAATTGAATTTCATGTGGATACAACATGCGACATGAGCATAGAAGGTTAAGGTTAACAGACTGAAAAAATTGTGTGTGTTTAGAAAAAAATCTTCTTGATTAAGGGTGTTGATTCAATGTGGTAAGTCTGGTTACTATTTTTCCGAGATATTTAACTATTCTAAAAGTAGAACAAAATGTAATAAAAGATAAATACAAGAAAACAGAGTGCCTACTTAAATACTCCTTATAAATAGAAAATAAAATAAATTGGACTTATATTCATCACACACATGCATATAGAAAGTTTACATGATTTACTTATGAACTATATAAGAGGTCCTCTGATTTCTGCTATTAATAAACGGTGGATGAAAAATAAAGTAACAATAAAATAGTTCTTGTTAATCCTACATTTTTGACAAATAATAAAAAATAAAAGGTGTAAATAGTACACACCAACAATCTTAACTTGATGTATATAAGAGTGTTTTTTAAATTTTAATCTGTTCTTTTGCGGAAAACTCACATCTACTGTACGTTAAGATGGTTTGGGTTTACCATAGATCAGCTATACTTGCTAAAATATTTGAATGTTGTACGTCAATGGAAGTTGATTAAAATGATCAATCGTGTGAATTAAATATAAGACAAACAGCTCTGACTCACGCAATTTATCGCCCACCCAAGACTATTTAATTTATTACGTAATGGATTAATGTTTTAAGGTAACTTATTTGTAGCAGTAAATGAAGAGTTTTATAAGCATTAACTTACAACTGATATATAGAACTTATAATTTATATAAGGTTAAAAGGGTATGAATATTATAATAATGTTTTACTACCATGATGTTAATTTTTTTCACTAGTTTGTTATAACAAAGATCGAAAACAAAGATTCCTTCGATCTAACAGGATTCGAACCTGTGTCTGTGCCATGCTGGGTTTAACCTGTTTGATTAGTATACCTTCTATCTATCTATCTATCTATCTATCTTTTATTATGCGCACAGCCCTGGAATGGAATTCCCTGCCTGCGTCTGTATTTCCGAATTCATACAACCCGGGTATCTTTAAGGAGCGACTGAATAGGCATCTTCTGGGTAAGCTCGTTCCATCGCAGATCCTATCTTTGCTCCAGAGCTAGGTAGTGGTCAAAAGCAAGTCCATTTAATAAAAACTCTCTCTTTCTACTAATTTTTAAGTTTATTGAACGTCATGATGTTTTACTATCAAGATATTGAATATTTATAATATTAGGTATAACAAAGATAGAAATACCAGAAAAATTTATTCGATTAGGCTGGATTCGGACCAGCACCAATTAAACCACGGAACGAACAGCAGACCTTACGAATATTCCAATGTGCTTATTGCAGATTTTTAGTTTTTAACGACTTTTTTTAGTATATCTACTATAAACCCAAGCAAAACTTGGCAAAAAAGTTCTGTGGCTCCTACACACAACAATATTTATATAACAATATTATACTCTGAACATTTTTTTAATATATTTACTGTGTGTATTTAAATAGATGTGTTAAGTAATTCGTGCATTTTTTACTAATCAAAAGCCCTCATATTTTATTTCATTTTTCAATTTCCTTATCTGTACCTATTTTATAGATTCGTAAAATCTTGAGGGATTTTCAAATTGATTGACCTCGTCGAAATTTCTCTAAGCTCACATAAAACTAGTTTTAGTTAGTTACACGGTGATCATTTAATTTCCATACAATCGCGGCAAATCGCCTTTAATCTGACCCACTTTAGACCACCTGGCCAGCAGTTAGTTTACCGATTATCAGCCGCCACGACCTTCGCCGATTTAACGTAGCTTTACGTCTCGGACCGAATTTCCATTGCCTAATAATTTCTAGAAATAGGACTAATTATAACGTTACCGGAGCCCGTATTTTTGTGAAGTATATATACTTCACAAAAATACGGTATAAAAACATATTTAACAAAAACGATCCTAATCGGCATTGCTCACAGTTTTTACAGGTATAATGAATTTAAGGATCCCCTATCCACTTGAGCTTTTATTAACGAAGCCAAATTACGTGCTTTAAGAATACAAGGTATAAAAAATATTGTGAACCGGCAGAATAATAGTTATAAATGACTCGCATCACATGGAAAAACAACGAAATATTTGAAAAACCTGTGTTGTGGTTAAAATGGTTTAAAAACAACACTAAAATATTTGCTAAATTTCAAGTGCTAATTATCTAGCACTAAGTTAAATAGAATAAATGAAATTAAATATAAATAATATAAAGCCCTTCAACACCTTCCAAACATCAGCAAGAAGGGTGGCTTCGTAGCCTTTATTTAAGTTTTTATTATTATATCAAGTGACGGGACGAAAAAGTCGTGCGCATGGTGGTAAGCGACACGCCTGTCCATGACAGTTGCAGTGTCACTTAGAGCAGCAAAGGCTTTGGGGGCACCACCACTACCTATGTCAACCTGAGACATAAGTCGACAAGTCCCATGTGGCTGTGGCTGTAATTACACCAGCACCCCTAACCCTTCAAAACCGGAACACAGTAATGGTGACATTGCAGCTTGGCGGCAGAAATAGATAGGTAGGGTGGCAGTACTTCCCTGGACGAACTCTTTCACAAGGAGCGCTACTGCTACTAAAAAGCTCGGTGCAGTAGGGGCTCAATGATTCGGTAGCTCAGATAGCGGAAAGATTAAAAATCCATAAGTATCAGGATTTAGACTCCGCCTATCTATTAGCTCCCTTCAAGGTTGTAATCTTAGGTCCCAGTGCCATGTGATTCTAAAAATAATATAAAATAAATTATTAACCGGCTAGAAGATTCAGGGGCTGGCTACCTTGCCCAATGCGTTAGCACAGCCATATTTAGCGGACCTTTGGCTGCCCTATGGCAGAGACCCAATATAGCTGTCCTTGTATTTAAGCAAGTTTGCATTTCGTATCCTTACAAATAAACTGTTTGTTTATTTGTTAGTACGGAAAATTACTGAAATTGCATTTATGTCGTGCTGGATTTTAATCATGATGCAGTTGGTTGAGTAAATGCCGTGATAGAGGACAGGGTCGGGACACGCCCTACTTTCATATCTATTTTAAAGCTAAAGATCCACGGCCTATGTAGGTATTAGCAAATTGACATGACGTCGGATGTGAGCGGGGATAAATATTAGTATGATGGGGACATATATATGTATATGTATGATTAAGACGTGACGAGTAACAGCAATCCACCACGACACAAATGCAATTTCAGTAATTTTCTGTACTTACTATTCACGCATTCTTACCTCTGTCTATCCTATTTTTGTTTGCATAAATAAAAGAAAAAATTGCTGCCTGTTGTTAAAAAATAATTTTTATTTGTCTGTTTTTTCTTTATTTATCCTGTTGTTGTTTTTGTGGTTGGCAGACATTGAAATAATAAAATAATAAATTAATAATTAATTTAAATGGTGATTCTACTGTTTATCGCACGTTCAGCGTAATTTCCGTGTCCGTTAATATAAATATAATTTGAAAGCTAATGAGCATATTAATGAAGCAGTGCCTAACCATAAAAATGTAAACGAAATAAAATACAGGGGTAGTAATTAACAGCAGCCCTTTGTGGTAAAGTATTGGGGCTAGTGGGTCACTAGATCTGGCTAGTGGAAAGCGGGGAAGGGTTTTCTTAATTTTGTTTCCCTAAGTGGGCCATTGCTAAGGTTGCGTGAGAACTTGGGCCCTTTGCGTGTTGTATTAACTTGTATTATGAATGTAACTAATACATTATTTTACTTAGGTCATGTTTGTAGCATTGTAGGACAATGAGTAGGTACCTGATTATTCATGCCTAATACCACGTCATGTAATTAAAATCGAGTTTTTGATGTGTCACTGATTTTTTGCATTTTCCAAGGTTTTATACACTATGCACGCCAAATTTGAGCAACACAAATGAAAGGAAGATCATAAAAGACGCGTTACTGTCCGTACGTGTGTCTGTAACGATTTGGTGATTTTTTTTATTGGTGGATGAACACACGCGCGTTAGACACTCCATATGGCTTTCAGACGCTATAGTATTAAAAATAATAAAAATATGATATCAAGCGACGCATGGACGAACAAGCCGTACGTCTGGTGGTAAGCGATAAGTCGTTTAATAATAATATGTGCCTAAATAAATATTTGGGATAAAGGTCCACACGAAGCAGCGTGTTCACCGAAAATGTGGCTCTTTTCAATACTTATACTTACATAAGTAGTTCAGATTTATTGCATAACTATTTTCCAAGGAATTCTTTTAAAGTAAGTGTGTATAGTAAGCCTACAGGAGAATAAAATTAAGTATTATGTAGTAGGTACGCACAAAAAGTTTTCCTGTTCGTGACTACAAGCTACACTGCTCGAAATATTTAGGTTGTGTTTATTAGCGTAAATAATATTTCATTATTATCAAAGAAATAAAAGTGTAGGTATCCCTTATAGGATAATATACCTACTATATTTGTAGTGTTTTTTTTAATAATATCTAGTGACGGGACGAGCAAGTCATGCGCCTGATGGTAAACTACAGTTACACGCCTGTCCTTAATAGTTGCAGTGTCACTCAGATCTTTAAATCGCAAAGATCTGAGAGACACTGCCACTGCGCCCTTCACCTAGAGATATAAGTTGACAAGTCTCATGTGCCTGTAATTTCACCAGCACCCTTACCCTTACCCTTCAAAACCGGAACACAGTAATGTTGACATTACTGCTGGGCGGCAGAAATAGGTAAGTGGCAATGCTACCCTGAACGACTCTCTAAAGACAGAACAGTAGCAGACAGACTACGAACTCTACTAAAGACAGTTTTGTTTTTATAGTTTTTGTTATACAGGCAATACTTAGAAACGGGATAACCAATTCAATGTGCTGTTACACAATTAATTAGGTTATCTAAGACCTATTTAACGTATTCTTCAAGAATTTATTTTAATTGTGTAGAAAACGCGTTGTGCTTACCAACCTATTTATAACAATGAAATGAAAATTAAGAAGACACATAAGTTGGCATAAATACAAAGTCAATTTCGACAAATTTCTGTAAAATATTTTTATACAGGTATAAGTCCTTTATGTGTACCATATATGTCTAATATGTGTATCATTTCTATGTATATATATAGGACAATCTCCATTTCCAGGATTATATATATATATATATACCTGTTTAAAAATACATTCGTAATAAATTATCGCTTTACATTTAGACATTTCCAAGTTCCTTGAAAGTTTTATCAAACGGGCATCGACGTGCGAAATCATCTTACGCGGCGCGAGTCGCGATCTAAATTATGTTAGTGTGATAATATCAGTTCGCCAAGTCGTAGCCGTGGTCGGGGGCGATGGCGATTGCCGATAATACCGATGCCGTGCTTGAGGCTTACGTCACGCGTTACCAAACTCGTATGTGTATACTTAGAAGCTACGTAATTGGAAAGTTCACACTTTACAATATTTAGAATTGTCGTCCATCAAAAATGTGTAGTGAAGTCTTAATTTTATTTGTTTTTGTCTTACATCTTTTCACTTGCCTATTTCAAAAATAAAAGCACTAAAATTTGAGACAAATATCATTTCTGTATCCACAAAGGAGTAAAATTTGTTATTCTACTAAAAGACTGTAAAGGCATATTTGTTTCACAACGTGGCAATTCAGATTCTGTCCGGTAATCTTATAAATATATAGACGCTATACACTTGAAATTACATTCTCCACGTTTTCGTAAACGAAAATAAATTGCAAACAGAGCTTTCTTATTCGACATGTGTTGAAATTAGTATTATAATGTTGCAGTCCTTTAAACGTCAAGTCACTTTGAATGCGCATACTTAACAAAGTGTGTTGATGACTTTAGTAACATTTGACATTTCATGAGGTCCATCGCGTTTTAGGTTACGGTCAAGGACTGAACATTACTCATAGAGCTTTATGGGCGCAGTTTGTATGTTACATTAATTATATACCTACGTAATATTAAACACTATACTTAAAAACATGAGTAGTTTTAATTTAGATTTTACAATTTGTTTATTTGTATCTAAAGGTTTAAAAAAATCTATGGTTGCCCATACCTACCTATAACTCTATCTGTACCTACACCGCAATGGATTGCAAGGTATATGTGACTGTAATAAATAAAGATACATTGACAGGGAAGAAATGTGTAAAAAACTTAACTTAAAGAGTAACTTCGGTGGCACAGTTTCGAATAAAATTAGAATTCTTTTATGTAGAGTTTGAACGAAACAGTGCCCTGCTTTTGCGCAATAAGTTAATAGATTAGGCGGCGTTGGGCGGATGGGCGGTAGGGCGGGCGCCCTGTGGCCAGCGGGCAGCGCGCGAGCTCGGTCAGTCGGCGGCCTGCGCCCTCTGCGCCCGCCCGCTCCGCGCTGCGAGACCGCCACCTGCCACAAACACATGCCACACACACACACGCGCTAACCTTTGTTATGGACAAGCGCGCTCCGAGCGCCCGGGGCGAGCCCATCCCGAGCATCCTCAAGAAGCCCAAGGGCTGGCGTAAGGGCGACCTCCTCGACAAGAGCACTAAGATCAAACGCGAGAAGGTGGAGGGCTCCAAGAATAAGAATGTGAGCGCGCCGCTGCCGCAGGGCTGCACGCCGCTCATGTACGCCTGTCAGCAGGCCGACTACAAGGCCGTCGTCGAAATACTCAACAAGGATGTGAGTTTCCGTCGCACTCGTAGGATTATGTGCTTCGAATATTTAGTTATAATCATCGATTATAGGAAACATTTTTTACATATGAAATTCATCACATCATTCACACCTAACTCACGATTTTCCAGAGGATTTTGTTATGCTGCAAATAGTGCATGGAACATAAAATCACGTGCATTTGGCGATTACGGAAGCAATGAAATGAGAAAAGCACCGTTTGAAGCAGTTTTAGAGCTCAAAGGCGAGCACGCGAGGTTACGCCGCTCGAGCCTCGATCATCGCCTTGCTTGTAAACAACGCGATGCCGCTGTTTATAATGCCTCCGTCAATATTTTCACACCGTTTATGTCTACCAGTCACACCATGACTAGGCTACTTTATTAGGAATTATAACCCTTTGTTGAGGCAAAGGAGTTTATTTTAATTAATTTAAGAGATATGTATCAGGTAAAATTTTCATCATCAATAATACGAGTGTAGGTACTTAACTTATACGAGTGTACTTACTACCAAAAATTCTTCGGTAAAATTCTATTTTCTGAATTAAATATTACTTCCGCCTCTACCTTTGATCAAAACCTAAAATTTAACACACAGGACAACGAAGTTCTTAAACAGTATAAACAACTTAGCATCTATGTTTACAGAGTTTCAGATTGAAAGGTTTCAAGGAAATGCACCTGAAATAGCGATAGAGGGAGGAGGCCAATCAATAGGTGTAGAATCGGTTGCTATACAATAAGGGACTCTCACACATGTGCGGTGGACGCGATTATCGAAGTCGCCGACAAAACATGTATCGCATAAAACTGTTTACCTCGTTAACTATTATATATACGATGGAGACGTGAATGTGCTCTTGAGGGTTGAGGTTTGCTTAATACATTCATTACTCATTTTCTAGCAGACTTTAGTTTAATCACAATGCCTTTCTCGTGCCACACACCTTTTCTGATAGTATATGTACTAAGTGAATATTCACAATGAGACCTAATTTTCCTCGTACAGTTAATCATCAATCACCTAACTACCTACCTTCTGCCCGTAAATCACGATTTTATGATAAATGCATGAATTTTAAAATTGTATATTGTTCATTCATTACTTACACCTGTCTCGAGTAAAGTGGGTCGATATTTGACTTGCATATAAAACTAGATTTTAAATTATTTACACACCCAACGTAGCCGTAGGAGGTATACGTTTTGCAAAAAAATAGAAAGCTCTACATTCCAAAAAACAAGTACTCACAGGTAGCTAAAATTCCTTTGCATGGAAGTTTAAGCAATTAACTTGTCGGCTATACCGCATATTACTTTCAGTGAACGTAGTGGTTTTAATTCGAAGAATTGTTAACTTCAATATTTTCATTACTCTGAGTCACAATTATCAACTAGGTGTCAATGTTGACAGGGGTAGACAGAAACCTACTTAACGATTGAAATGACTTTGTTAACTCGGGTGTCTTATCTCAGTGTCGTTTAAATCAGGTACTTCGTATTTGCTACGATGCGAATGTTAGAAAATCGGAAAGCGTTGTGTATGTTCAGCATTATTTTTATTTTCTAAAATCGCGAATAAATTTGCGTACAGCCATTATCAGTGCGCATCCGTGATCGCGGATTACGGTGCGCGTTGCACTATTGCGCGTCGAGTGGAGCCGGCGCGAATCAAGCGGCGCGCGCCAACTGCGCGGATCGTGTGCTCATGGCCGCGCCGGTGCTAGCTGACGCCCGCGACGCCGATGGTCTAACGCCGCTTCATCTGGCCGTCGTACACGGGAATGTGCCACTCGTGCAGACCTTACTCGCCGCTGGAGCTGACGTCAACTCTAGAGACGACGAGCACCATACCGTCGTTCATTGGGCTACTGGTAAGTGACGTGAATATCTCCAATTGTTATGCCTTATTGTTTGTTTTCTTACAATATCAAACATCAGCACCGGTATGCCTTGATAGCATGCGCGAAGAAACTACCGCACATATTTTAATAACATCGAAGTGTTGTTAGATAAATATTTTTAATTTTATACCTATACTCTACTGTATAATACTCTTGTAATAAGTGAACACACTTGACACTCTCGAAAAGAGAGACAAGATAACGATGGATGTTACCTATACTCATGGCGTCTCTTGGAGATCCCCACGTTCTTCCTTGTAATATTTTTTACAGAAACATTTTTTAAATTCTCCGTATCTATACGTAGTACGTGAGTACATCAGTAATTATTTGGCGACAATACAAAATTTTTCTAGGACTTACTTATGTCGGTACAATAAAGGTATTATCATATAGTAAAACTTCTTATAGTAAAACAATAGTGCAAAATAATTGCATGCGATTCTGGAATTTGCAATCGAATGGTGTGAGTCGTTATCTAATAGGTGTCATTCAGTGTGCGCTGCGGAGAGGTTGTCGGCGCCATCGCTCTGGCACGCGACCAATTAATTACTTACACCATGTTACCTGTACAGCACACACCTTGTGTCAATCACGGATGAGCTTTACAAAGCCGATATAATCTTGAATTTTTATTTTCTTTGTCTTTGGCTCAGGGAATCTACCTATTAGAGTACCTACACATTCATTTCGGTTATGCACCAATTTCTCATATCAATGTAAATTCGATTTATTTATTTTCAAGGTTTATTTTGGTGTTTAAATTGAATTGGAAAATACTGAGTTGGATGTTCAAACTAGTAGAACAACTTTCTACTAGTTTGGACAGTTTTTGTCAAATTATGTATGTTACATATTTTAAAAACCAATCTATTATTAGGGACACTAATGAATATTCCAGCTAGATTGTGAGTTGTTTCACACGCTTAAATTAGAAAAAAAAAACTAAGTTAGATTTCATAGTAGAGCATAGGTTCTCAAAGTTTTTGACTCATCGCCCACTTAGGCAACATAAAAAAATTTCAACGCCCACTATCACAAAAATTATTGAAAACAAGTGTTTTTTTATTATTAACATAACACAAAAAAAAACCCATGGAAAATAAATTATAGTGTAGTTTATGCATATAATTCAGTTTTTTTTATCAAATGCGGTAGCACCCCCTGGACAGTATCAGCGCCACCCAATTGCTTCCGAGGCCACTATCGCCCCCCTAAGTCCTGTTCGGCGCCCACTGGGAGGCGGTAGCGACCACTTGGGAAACTATGTAGTAGAGCATTGAAGTGGTTACCTCATGATGAAATGAGTGAATTCTGCTGTCTGAAATGTGACTTCTGCTGTCTGAAATGTGTGCTTATGGCGCAAGGCCTAATACTCGGAAACCTTTCCTGCACGACTGAACGAAATATAATATTTTCCATTTAGCCAGCTTAACATACGTGCAGCTTTTTTGTAATCGAGTATTTAAAATTTTACTAGTAAGATAAAGTTGTAATATTAAGCCGGTTCCAATTGCATAAAACTTGTTTTAGTTGGCCCGCCGTTTTAGACTCAACTCACACTGGCGCGGAGTCGAAGCGTCGCGTCGCATCCTGATTTTTAACTACAACGCATGGCGACGCGCGTCGTCGCGCGACGTCGCTCGCATTAGCGCGCCCGGATCACAGTACTGGACCAGTTCAGAGACTTTTGAACATTCGTAAATGGCGCTCGTGCTCGACAGTATACAATGGATATCGATCTTATTATAATTGCTCTTAAATCTGAAGCTGAAGAGGAAGAAACTGAAATTGTATCAGAAGCTGAAGGAGGAACAAGAAAACGGAAATTTCGGGTTCAAGAAAAGACGTATATTTGGCGAATTGAAAACACTTTGTAGTAAGATTTAAGCCGCGACTAAAGATATTTTTATTATTATTATGTTATATAGATATAAATATATATTTTTATTATGGATTAAGTAAACTAATTTGTCGTCTTTATCCATTGTTTCACACTCGTCTCGTCGCAGTTCGGCACTGTGCTATATCTGTTGTGGTCGGTGTCTGACGCGTCACTGCGCGTTAGTAACGCACGGCGACCCACTGCGACGCGCGGCGTCTCACAATACCGTTCGACTTGAACGGCGCGCGCCGTCGCGGGTCGACGCGTCGCGACGCTTCGACCCTGCGTCAGTGTGAGTTGAGCCTTAAAGTTATAAGGGTGTTTTACAGTCTCTGTTTAAAACTTACTTCGAACTATAAGGTGTGGTTCTCGATATTGAAGAATGGTGGATAAGGTTAAAGGTTGCATCAGCGACTGTACAATATAACACTCAAACCAAACGGGTAAACACACGGGACGTACAAGGTAATTTAATGCATGAAGCCATATAGAACGTTACATTACCATATCTTCCAAGGTCTAACGCTTTCCGGCACTGGCGCGGTGCTGAGGAAGTCTTTCTGTAAAGGCCTGACCTTTCCGCTTCCTTCCTTCCTAACCAAAAGTCTTTTTCTACATGTTATGTAATATGTTGTAGTTATTTCTGGCGACAGTGCGGCGATTGTTTCTATACAGGTACTTACCGCTGGTAGGTTCATTGCCCAAATACATTATCGAATGTTTATCGTGATGTAGTAATACGAGTATTTTTGGTTTAATGACATCTAATACCTAGATAATTAATAATAGGTACCAGCACGTAGACTTTCCCCCAAGCAATTTCAATCACTCATGCTCTTTATTTTATTAGTATTATTATAAAATATTATTATCAAGTCGCTGTACTTATCTTTAGGTAAATACGCTAGTGGTTAATGTTTATTGCTTTTGCCTCATGACAAAATACATTTTGATTACCTTAGCAATAGTAGGTAGTCTGGCAAGTCCTAATGTGTATGGGGGTCGGCGATGGCTGCGTTTGATATATTGAGGGTGAGGGTGGTGTCCGGTCGGTATTGAGCGGGCAGCAAGGTTGGGCCCTTGAACTCTCCTTGGATATCTAGGGCTAAGTTGGAACTGGACTGAAAAGGTCACACTTCCGACTGATGACTCGACTAAATGTTAAATGCACGACGATGACCAATTGGCTAACTTGGTTGTGTAGATATTGAGGACTTCTCAATTTGTTCATAGACTGTTATTTACTTGTTGTTCAAGGTTGTAGTTATATTTAATTACAAACCTAATGTTATGATTTTGAAGCTTATAATAAAATATAACTAATTAATTTATCGACAGCGTCGTATAGTTTTTATTACTGATTTTTCAGTGTGTGGAGAAGTAGGTGCTCTGCGGGCAGTATTAGCGGCGGGGGCAGACTCTGCGACCCCGGACCAGCACGGAGGGTATCCGTTGCATTACGCAGCTCAGATGTGCGGTGCTCCGGCTGCTACTGATCACCAAACTCGAGGCGCAGCAGAAGTCCTGAGAGCTTTAGTGAAAGAAGGCGGTGCACGAGTTGATGTACGAGATGCGGATGGACGAACACCTTTGCTTTGGGCGGCATCTGCCGGATCTGCTGCTGCTGTGCTTGCTTTACATCAAGCTGGAGCTAAAGTCGACGATGCTGATAGGTACATAAAGAAACTACGTAATATTATTTTTCCCGCAACAACTATTTCTTCAATTTATCGTACTCAAATCGTGTATTTTATGTATTGTACAGGGATGGTTTGACAGCACTACATTGTGCTGCAGCACGTGGTCATACAGAGGCTCTGGAAACTCTACTTGGATTGTGTGGTGCTCAAGTTGATGTCGCCGATTCGCATGGCTGTACTCCTCTGCATTACGCCGCAGCTTTGGGTCATGCAGACTCGACTGCTGCTTTGTTGCAGCACGGTGCCGATGCTCATCGCCAGGACAGAAGGGGGCGAAGTCCAGCACATACTGCCGCTGCTAAAGGGCAAATCGAGACTATTCGAATTCTCGGTAAATTAAGCTTAAAGATAGATTTTAGATTACAATTTTGTATGTATTTTAGTGAGTATATGTAATTTTCTTATGTATTTTTATTAAAGGCGCAAGAGGAGCAAATTTATGGCTTAGGAACTCCAAAGGCGATCTACCACTGCATGAAGCAGTCGCTTCAGGACGACGAGAGCTGGTTAAATGGCTTTTAGATGGAAGGCCGTCTCAAGTCAATGCAACTAATCATGAAGGGCGCACTCCACTCCACATTGCAGCAGCAACAGATAATGCCGACCTATGTCGTCTCTTATTAGATCGCGGAGCGGAAGTCAACTCCGTTGCAAGATCATCTAAAAATGAACCGCTAACTCCTTTAGATTGTGCAGCAAGTCGTGGTCACCGATCAACGGCTAAGTACATTCAAATGCATGGTGGTCTTCCCGCTTCAAAATTAGCAAATACTCAAATTATAATTGACGGTGCGCAGATCACTGCTTTACCAACACGTCGTGTTACCAGTACAAAAATAGATGTACGAGACAAAATAAGAATAGAGAAACGCGAGGTTGTGGAGCTGTCAAGTCCTCTTCAAGAAAGACGCCGCATAAAAGATAGAAACGACAGCGATACAACAAGTTCATCATCTCCTGACAGACGCGGAAGGAAGCGATCAGATAATAAATACTCTGATAAATACCATGATCGCAGAAAAAGGTTGATGGAATCTCAGAAAAGCTTTAGTGATGGCTATGATACAGAACTGGAGGGATACGAGAGAGATTCTTACGATAGAAAACATAGGAAAGGTTCGAAGAAAAGCAGGTCAAAAAGCGAACCAAGTGAAAGTAGGCGAAGTAAAAGTAGTGCAAAACAACATCGTTATCGATCTAGTTCTGAATCGTCCCAAGGTAGTGAAAGTTATTCCGAGAGAAAGAAGAGTAAATCCCATAGAAAGCGGAGCAAAAGGAGAACTACTTTCACAACAGAAAGTAGTGATACGGAGTCAAGTGAGAGGCGAAGTACAAAGCGCAAGGGCAAAAAAACGTCCATTCATATTGAGAACGATGACGAAAAACAAAGTGTAAATATTGTGAAATATAAAGGCACAGATAATGAACCTAGTGTGACCGAAGGAAACGAAATTGACGCAAGAATCAATGAAGTTGAAGTCATGAAAGCAGATACTGATAAAGAAGACAATCAACTGATAAAAAGTAAAACACTAAGCGAAACAGAAACTGATACACTTTCTGTCAAAACCAACATGATTGTTACGGAAGCATTAATTCACATGGAACGTGAATCGAGTAAGCAAGGTAGTTCGGAAATAACGGTGAATATAGATTCTTCAAATAATGTATCAATAGAAACAGCTAATTTGTCGGTTATGCATAAAGACTTGTCAGAAGAATCTAAATCTGGCATAGAAAAAGCTGAAATCGAAGATGTGAATAAGGAAGATCAGACTTCGGATTTTACAAGAGCAAATTCTCAAAAACAAGAAAATGCCCCTAAAATACTGCCAGACACTAGTACTTCTACATTGGATGAAAACAAAGTCAGTGAAGAAGCGGAGACAGAGAAAACAACAGTAGAAATCACAGAGGGGATTCCAACAGCTGTCGAGACAGTTAAAGATGATATAAGCAAAGAATCTGAAGGTAGTCTACTCCCAGGAGAAGGAAAATTAAACGAATCATCGTCAAATACTCTTGAAAGATCTAGAAAAAGATCCTTCCAAGTTCTATCTGGCCCAGAAGATAACGATAAAGAAATGACTATAGCAAGCACAGATGCAGACGATAAAACGACGGATTTACAAGATAAAAGTGGTTCACCAACAGTGTCTTTTGCAAACAAAGACGAGATATTCGAGAGTAAGGATTCTAGTAAGATTACCGATTTAATGGGCGAGGAAGTAGATCATAGCTTAGTAGGACCTCAAACAGGTGACAATTTTGATAATTCACAAAATGACAGCAGCAATATAGTTACATCAGAAGAAAAACGCAAAGACTATGCCTCCACTACCGGTAGCAGTACAGAAGCAACACAGAATGGCGAGAAAGGTCTTGTCACTATAATTGATGGTCATGTTTTACCAAGCGATCGTGCTGTACAGCAAGTTATTATGGAAAATTTGTCGGAAGATTACGACGTAAATTTGCCACTTGCTCAAGCTTCACCTAAACGAGTCAGGAAAACTTCAAAGGAAAGTCAAATAAGTAGCAGAAAGAGCAGTATTTATGAGACTGAAAGTTATAAGGTTCTATCAGACATAGCCAGTGCACCTGATACTGGAAGTTCTGGAATTCTTAAGAAAGTTTCGAAATTAGACGTAGCCGTAGGTTCGCTGGAAGATGAAAACGATCCCTTTGAAAATAAACTTGCGAAAGAAGGCTTTATTGGCAGAGTTCCGAGTGTAAGTGATAATGAAATTTACAGCCATTCTGAGGTCAATGGCCGCCGTAAAAGATTCCGGAAAAAAGGTAGGACCAAAAGCCGAACTACGATTAGATCTAAAAGTGAAAATTCCGAAAGAGGATACGAGTCGAGTGGTTTGATGGATTCAGGTTTTGAACCAAGTCCCAGAGCAATGCAACGTCGTATTATGAGCCCTCGCCTTGCAGCTTATTATCAGCAAAGAAACGCAAGCGGAAGGTTTTCTGGCAAGTCAGATTCTCGTATACCTGTACGAAAACCAGGGGACAAAAATGCGGTTGATATGAAATCGGTAACGCAACGCATTCAAACCAATATGAGGAGGTAAGAATTTTTGTTTTAGTGTCGTCATATGCCTAGTGGTAAGGTAAGGTAGCTAATTTGTAACTTATTAAATTATTAAATATTACTAGTGTTGTATTGTTCTTATTACAGGTATTACTGCGAAAGGAAGATTTTCCAACATTTACTGGAACTAAAGCGATTACAAATAAGAACCAGCAAAGCAAACGAGGCCGTGTTGGTGAAAAGAGCAATAGATGAGTACAATACATCTAGTCTATCAAACGTCGGATTGGGCCCTTACAATAACCCAGATTTTTCCTTCAGTAGCTTCGAAAAATTTCTGTATGAAAGCTTAAGAAAGTTACAAAAAAGTGGGAAGAAACATTTAGAAAATCTCCCACTTAAATCTTTAGACTTTGACTACGGGGAAAGTGAGCTGTATAAAATGTCGGCCATTCCAGATAATCCTTGTCTTTGTACAAGCAAAACACACCGGTGTTTTCATGCTGTTCATGCTTACACCGGTGTACCTTGTTCTGCATATAGTAAGTATACAATTATACTACGCTTTATGAATTTATTATTACATAATGTTTTCTCATATCGTCATGAATTTGCAGTACCGTACAAGTGGGACCACCATACTATGCCGAAGCCAGCGACTGCCGGACCAAGTACGAAGTCAAAAGGATTTTTGCCGAAGATAAATTCCAAACCCCCGCCAGGCAAAGCACATGTAACTTTAGAAGTATCTCATGGTACAGAGAGACAGCTTATTGCTTTGCCAGCAGAGAAACTTGATAAGAACAAAAGATATTACGTGACTTTCACTGTTAAAGGTTCAGAACCTCCTTCGGACAATGACAATGCGTCACCGAAAATTACAACCAATGTGAAAAGCGGCTAATATACTTCTATAGCTTTCTTCAAAGCTGCGGCCAATATCAACCAGGCGCGTTTCACTGCCAGATTTTGGTAATCACATTGTTCTAATACCTTATCGAAATATTTTTTTATTATTTATTTGCAGAAATATAATTATAATATTATTTACTGTATTTACATAATTCGACTGAAAGAGTCCGTCCAAACAACTTAGAATCAATCCCTATTTTTCTAAACATGTAAAAGGTAAAAATATATATTTGAATTTCAGATTATGAGAATTTATCTTAAATATTTGTATACTGCTATTAATAATATTAATCCTATTTCTAATCTATCATTATGTAGTCTTCCTTGAAATTATACTGAAATCGCACATAAATACTGTTTCAACAATCATAGTACAATTTTGTCTCAAAGTAATAAAAGCACGAAAATGCTAAATGTTAAAGATACTCAATTATGTAGATTTTATAAATAAATTATAAAGATAACGTTTGTATTATTAAAATCAAGTTGTATAAATCAACGACACGCTGCGTGCAGAACAAATTTATTGCATTTAAAATTACATAATTAAAATTACATCAAATAGATTACATCATTTATTAATTAAAGCGTCATAGCGAAAGCGAATAACCCCTGCTGCATTCACGGCAATGTGCCGAAATTTGAAGAACTGCAATTTAGGTACCCAACAGCAGAGCGACACCGGCAAGCGTCCAGCGTGTCGGCTTGTCTTTTGTCTTCAAGTTGAAGGTCCACACGAATGTGGGTCCACGCATTCTGTAGTAATTGAAACTCGGTGTTAATACAAGCTAGATACGTACATAAATATAGATACTATAACGATAGTTTAGCAAGCGCACCCCATAAAAATATGGATACCAACTAATAAAACTCAACAACTTTAAAGACTCGATCTAGACATTCATATGAAGCGTTGCTGTTAGTCAGCTTCTAGATCAATTATAAAGTTTCAAACTCAAAATTTTCATCCAAATACTGTTTACGTTCAATATGAGTATTTAACACAATAAAATATTTTCTAAAGTTTCAAACACCTTGGTTGTTAGAAAAAACTAGTTACTTTATAGTTTTATGTACAAATGTAGGTTATTGTTAGAATAACTATGAAATTTAATAATTTGACACTGGAATGTTTATAGACTAAAGGTATTCTGCTCACACACTCGAACAACAGCTGATGTGAGTAAATATCAAATACATAACGCGCGATCCGAAACTGCCTTTTTTCCGAGTATGTTGCAGATGGGCATTGTATCGATTCCGGTTTGAATTAAAATCAGCACCCTGATCTGGTAAAACTATCCTCTTAATACAATAGCTTTATCCCACTTAATGTGTAGCTATACAGGGTGTCCCGGGACGCGACGTCAAGCCGGAACGGGGTGATAGGCCAGGTCATAACTGTTATCAGAAAAATAAAAAATAAAATCTATGTCATGTATTTTAAAAATTATGACCATTTTGAAAAAAATCGAAAAATATACACCCTGTGACGCATTTTCACTTCCCGTTTCTACAAATTTCCACTTTATTTTAATTTTTTTATTATTTTGTAACCCTGAGTAATGCTCCTGTAGCTAGTCGTCTAAAATTTTGACACAACTGCTCTAATTTTGAAAAAAAATGACACATTATTCCCATATCAAAAGAGAAATTGAATTTTCGTTCAATTTCAACTCACTCTACCGAAAAAAAATGTACTACACTGGTTGGGCAAGTAGCTTTAAGCTTAAGCTTAAGTTGGCGCATTTTAAGAGGATTCCAAAATGGTATTACACTTGCTACTTTATTTCTTAGATTATGGTCAAATAATTTTTTTTGTGAACAAAACCGGTTTTCAACTATTTTTTATTTCTTAATTTAAATTTATTTAGTGTACCCAATCCTTCGCTCGGAACGGTAACTATGACATAATTCTTAACGGTAACTATGAGAGAGACGGAGAGAGCTATTCTACGAAGTGTGAGTGAGATAGAGAGTGACGCCGCTAATGTGTGAGATTCATAATTCTAGTATGAGAGAGACGGAGAGAGCTTTTCTACGAAGTGTGAGTGAGATAGAGAGTGACGCCGCTAATTTAAATTAATGGCATCATTATTTTTTTCTTTGAGCTTAGGATAGTTCCATTAAATAAAAAATCTATTTAAGTAAAATTATGATTTTATTTAAATTACAGCAAATGTTCAAAATGCTTTCCTTCAGCTGCAATACACGCCCGACATCTTTTGAGAAATGATCGGGATATTAAACGGGCGAATCTTCCGTTATTAACAAATTCTCCTGCTTCTGCTATTCTCGCACGTAGCTCCGCCAAGTCTTCTATTGGTTTATGGTAAACTTTTTCTTTCATTGCTCCCCACTAAAAGAAATCGAGTGGATTTAAATCTGGAGAACGGGCTGGCCACGAGATTGTGCCAGACCGTCCTATCCACCTGCCCGGGTATTCCTCATCGAGGTATGCTCTAACTGAGCGGGCATAATGCGCCGGGCAGCCATCTTGCTGGTACCACATATCTCTGTAAATGTTTAATGGTACGTCTTCCAGTAAATTTGGCAATTGATTTTGTAGAAAATCTAAATAAATTTCGCTATCCAAGTTCTCTGGCAACTCATAGGGCCCAATGATTTTCCCATTTAAAATCCCTGTCCACATGCAAATTTTTATATATATTTTAGTCCTTATAACCAAAGTATAGTATCGAGTACCTACTTTGATTTTCGCGTTTGTTACACATAGGAAATCGGACCGAATTTAAATCGCATTTACTTATTTGTTTATTTAAACAAACCGTGTCAGCCAGTGAGCATAAAAGTATAATATCATTGGTGTCAGCCGTGACCGAACGTTGATGTGTTTGAAAAAACACGCAATTTAGATCCGAAAAAAATAGTTTCATTTCCAAAGTATAGTATTTATAGAGTTAAACCTAGTATATATAGTATAGTATTTATAGCGTCAATTCATCGTGTACGTCAATCCCGAAGATCGAAATAGGCAATTGAAAAAACATGGGCGACTGACCGAATTTTGTAGACGGGGCATTCGTAAATATTGCGCGTGTCCTGCTTGTCTTGTGTGACGGCCTTCACGTAGATGACGGGCATCATGGGGAACAGCTCCATCATGCGTGACTCCACGATTCCGCCGGTGGCAGTATCCCAGCGAGCGCCCTCCATAAACAGACCAGCGATATTCGCACCTTCACGTGGCGGAGCACTGGTGGGCATTCATTTGGTTTTATATTATTTAAAATTAGGTAAACATACGTTAATAAAGCTACTAACCTAACTAATATATAAATAAAATAAATAAATAAATACTAAAAAGTAGCCTAATGGTTTGACCTACCACCTTTCAAGCAGAGGCACTTCAGAGTTTCTCGGAATTTACCATGAGGTTTCCGGTGAAGGAAAACATCGTGATGAAACCTTCACGTCGAAGATTCCCAACCCGCATTGGGCCAGCGTAGGCAACTATGGTATATAGACGCAAAGGCCTTTCTATAGGTGTTTTCATAATTTTTATATCTTATTTCGTTTCGGACATATAAAATCGAACACCGGTCGATCTGATATCCACAGCGAAGAACAACTAACAAAATAAAGAATGTTCTGAGAATAAGCAGTCCTGCACACAGGCCTTTGTTCTACGGATGAGTGGATAGCAGTGTAAGAAGGCAGCTTTTATGTTGTAAAGTTAGCTCACTTGAAATCCCCTCGGTTTTTTTTGGTGACGTCGCAATTGAGGCACATCTTGTCGAGTGGCCATTCGTTCTTTCGCGCAGTCTGTTGCATAATGGCAGTCAGGAAAGACTGCGGGTTGAAGAAACCAGCCAGCCACACCGCGGGCGGCAACTGAGTGGTCCCAAAATGAATTAGGGCAATTGGAGTTTAATGTTAGAGGCTAGATAAAGGTCCTGACTATGTTTCAACACAAACAAACTGGTCAATTTATTCTTACTTACCTTCAACTAATATTAGACAGCATGTAAGTAAATAAAAGAAAAAGTTTACTTCCTATTCCGTAGTGTGGGAGATCATTCTCTAGCGAGCGAACGTTTGGAATAAGTTGTATAGATATATATTTATTGCTCACACACAAGAACACCAATACTACATGAACAACTAAGAACTAACGCGGGCCAAAGGGGGTCTTGTCGTTAAGTGCAATCTGTTCCAGACAATCTTTGAGGCAGAGGAAAGCTAAACAGAGCAGGAGACGTGGTGTGCCAAAGGTATTTGAATCCACCTACATTATATTATTATGGTTCAAACTTTGAGTAACGATTTGTTTGGTGCAATGTAACGTCGCCTTACAGTGAAAACTTAAGTTCCGCATTTTTATATAGTTTATTTTTACTGATTTTTGTTCAAGTAATTAAAAAAAGTTATATCTCTTGCTTAAATATAGATATTATTAAAAGAATATAGCAACTGAAATAGGTATAATCACCCTAATTAAAATAATCTTGACTGAATGGATAAATAAGATGTTAGTGGACGGTATAAATTAATTCGTAAAAAAACGAAACATATTTAATCACAAAAATTAGCGACACGTGAGGCGGCGGTTTCGTGATCGATGTGCTTTTTTCTTTTTATCTTATTAGCCACGGCCTGCGCGTTCCGCGGGCAGTGTTGCTATGGCTGTGCTAGACAAAAATGCTAACTACAAAGAAACATTATTGTGTTTTCTATATTTCACACCACATTTTTGTCTCCATACTGATAAATTACGACACATACGAGTTATTCACTCTAAGCCAACTAAAAGGGAATATAGTTAAAATTAGCACACTTATGACTGAAGATTAAGTAGGTAAGCATAATACGTACATTGAAATCACCAGCCCAGTTTTCAAGCTCGCTAAGCCGCTGGCACAGGTCAGAGAACCAACCGAGCAAGCCCAACAGGCTAGGGTAGGCCAGCTTAGTCCACGATTCGGGCACATGATCCATGAAAAGCGACTCCATCAGGTTTTCCATGTCACTGCTTATTGTCAGCTCACCCTGAAGATGTTTGGTAAATAAATAAACGTGACACACAAAGTCAAAGACAAATTTATTTTGTTTAATTATTCAACTGGGAAATGAACTCTAAGAATCCAAGGTCATTTTTTTTTATTCACAAGTAAAAATATTACAAAAAAAGAAACACAAAAAACGAATAATGTAGTCAGTCTCTAAAATCCAACAAACAGCCTCACATCTATAAAATATAAATTTATGTTCAAGTAATAAGAGCGAAAATAGCGCTGTGCGTTTTGTGCGTGCAGAAGCGAAACGCGCAAGGTATTTTTCGGTGATATTGTTTTATATCCATGCAATTTAAAGTTGTATATAATGCAATACTATATAATGCAATACTATAGAATGCAAAGTTTTTCTGACCGACTCAAGGCGATTCCGTGTGAATAAATGTGGTAAGTCCCTTATAATAATCACCTAAGTGTAATTTCTATTTTTGAACTAATTTAAATAATTAATAACCTTAAGGCCAAGTTCAAGTTCCTTTAGCGATCTGCGAATCTCGCCCATGAGCCGGTTCATGCGCTCGCACTCCTGCAGCGCAACGATTGTGAATGGCGTCAGCTCTTCGACCTTCGCCATCAACTCCGGAATATTGAACGGCTCCGGAACTCGATCCATAATCTCGTCTAGCAATATTCGTACCTAAAAATTGAGTAAAATTTTATTCTACTATATTATATAACTCGTATGCGTTGAACTGCCGGGCACATCTCGAGGAAATAGGCTATGAATGAAAAGTGAAATACTTTCCTTTAAAATATCTTTCTTTATAATTTATGAACTTAATATGAAATTATTTATTTAAAATAATTTTAATCAATTTTATAGCCGTTTTTTAATTTAATTAGTTTTGGTAAATTTAGTCCAATGCATGTTTGTAATTCTTAAATTGGAATACACACAAGAACAATACTACATGTAATATCTAGAATAATCATATATGTGTCATTTAGTTGGTTTGCCAATAAATAAATAAAAATATCATAACAAACGCAATGTTAGGCTGATTATACACGGTGCTGTAGTAGTAGTCGCCTTTGTGCACACACAAGTTCATACATCCATTGCGCGGGTGTTACTTGATATCGCAGCGATACGGCGCGAGCACTACCGCAATTTTCTACTAATGTTCGATTTTAGTTGATCGCGCCGTATGGGCTGCAGTCGCGCCGCAACAGAAAGCCACCGCCGCGATGACATGTGTAATCAGCTTGTATTCTATAATGTCATCGTCGTTTCGGAAAAAATAGCGAAGCAAATAAAGCCGTACAGTTTCTTCCTTCGTTGCCCCACCGCCGGCTTGTGCACCGGTATCTCGAGGTTGCATTTCGTATACCACCTGCAAGTAGAAAATATATCTTTTATAAGCATTTTGGTTCATTAGGACCAAATAAGTGTCACGAATCACCTTGAAAAGTCTCTCTGAGACAGTAGTGAGGTAACCAATCTCGGCGTTAGGATGCAGGCCATAGAGGTAGGGAGACTCGTCAGGCAGGAAATCGTCGATGTACTGATGGTAGCCTGTGTAGTCCGAGTTCGGTGGCGAAATGAACCCAGGGGCTAGTTGGCACTCGCCATCCACCTGCAGCAAGAAATTTGTTTAGGTCGCAAAAACACGAAAATTTCCCCGGGCTAGTCATTTTTGTTACATAGTTTTTAAATTTTTAAAATAACATTATAGACTTACGACAAGAGTATAACATATATGGAGATATTACAATATGTATTGTATTTACTTGAATTTGCATTGCAGAATAAAATGTCTGATTCTAAACCGAATATTGGGTTAGCTAACCATATGTAGTACTAAGTTGCAACGGTTGCGCTTGTAAGATGCATAATCCACTAGTTCGTTATTTTAACATCACCTCTTAGTTCAGTGAAATTTTTGAAAACCAAATTGTTTGTTTAAAACATAATACATTAAACTATTTTTTCTGATAAAAATCGCATATTGGTTTATACAAACAAACCAATGTTTCGGGCCCTTTACAGATCATGGTCACTGCTGACTGATGATCAATGGTCGGAAAAAGGTGTTCCACATATATAGATATATATATAAAACCACCATACTGTCGCCTTACTTTCTCTAACTCGCATCTTAAAGCACAAAGTAACTGAAATGCAAAAAATGGATTGTATATATCGCACTTGACAACTAACATAGTATTATTTCAAAAATTGCGTTATATTATATTTTATCACAAAATTTGCTTTACACTAATAATTTATCTCCAAAATATCGCTATATAGATGTGTCATTCATATACGATTTAATTTTAAAGTGACAGGACAACACTGTCGCTTTGAAACTAAATAGGTAATATTAATATAATTTAAAGCCATTTTGAGGTAACACTATGTTAGTTGTCAAGTGCGATATACAAATTTTGCATGTAGATTTGACATCACATTTACTTCATATTCACACACTGGCTTTCACCTATTCTTAAAGTAATGCATCCAAATTAACGCAATTGATAAGAAATTTTAAATAAATAGAAAGTTTTTGCCATCTCCTGTTTAATCACTCTTTATAAGACACAAGTTTGAAAAAGTAAGGCGTAATCGTAAAGTAATCGATATATTAATTACTTTTTTCGAATTCCGGATTTTCGGAAATGGTTTTACTGCATCGTAGGAAGTCGGAGTTGGATTTTAAAGTAATTCTAATGGTGCCATGTAAAAAATGCAGGAGATTACTGACCTTTTACCAAAGCATAGAATAAAAAGTAACGAGAATGCGCCCCTCCCTAGCTTTAGATCTAAAAACTCAATATCTATTCACTATAGATTGTTGGATAATGGGCCTAAGACCAGATATCGAAGTGGTAAGGAGCCTGTAACTCATGTTAAATATTTAGAGCCAACAGATATTTTGTAAAAGCAGTTGAAAATTTTGAACAATGAAATGAACTGGGCCACAGTCTTTGATACAACTTACACTATAGAGTTCAAAAGCAATTGCATCAGTAAGAAGATTATGTGGCATACCAATTCACTCTGCATGTATTCAAGCAGGAAGGTCCGGCAAAGTCTGCGATCCCAATCGTCGGTGATATGTCCGCCGTACATGATCTCGCCGAATAAATACCGCAGATCCTCCCATGGCACCCTCGGGTTAGCTTCTAGATAGTTGTACAATACGTACACACATATTGTTAGGTCGCCGAAGTTGAATGGATATGATCTGTATGGTAATGGTTAATTTATTGATATTAATAGGTTAATTAATTGATATTAATTCAAGTTTTTCTTGTTATTCTTAAACAATAAGATTGTTATTATTGTGTGGCCAAGCTTCAGTCTATTTTACATAAAAAAATTTGAACCTAAAATATTTTTCATTTATATAAACAATCTTAGTCCCGTTTGACCATTTTGGAGCACTCTATACGTATACCAGACGGTGTGGGGTGATCTGCATAATAAGCTGTGTCAAGTGATTTAGCCGAAATACTAAAAACACTAGTAACTTACACACGGTACTTAAACCGGAAAAATTTAATGTTGCCAATTAATTAATCACGCACTATTGAGTATGATAAAAAATTCACTCATTAGTAAGTATGTTTTTTCTTAAATTGAGTTTTGCAATAAATACACAGAGGAAATAAAAGATGGAACCTGTTCCAACCCTGCGGACCGAACTTGCGTCTCTCGGCCACAACAGCATGGAAGTAACACAGCGCGAACAATATAGATTTGAACTCGGCCTCTTTGCTACACATCTCTAGCGTTTCTTGATTAAAGTTGTCCAGGGACTAACAACAAATGTCAAAAAAATATATTCATTTGTTATATTTCGTTAACAAAATCAGTTTCTTAAAATAAAACCTCGTCACTCCGCTTTTGAACGAAATCCCTTTTTTACTCTTCTAGACAATTTCTTAGATTGTGATATAATTATTTATAGTAATTGTTTTTAGTGCCTACTCAAAGTTCTTATTAATAAACGATAGGTTACGAGGTTTACGAATTTGGCTGACGATATATGTATACTTGAGTTAGGCAGGAATACTTAATGACTTCTCAAGTAAGAGTATTGCATCTGCAAGCTGTATTTAGAGAAATAAAATTGTCGTTTAAGTATCATTAAAACTAATTCTGTAAAATGTTCATGTATTTCTATTATAATTATTTTTTACATTCATGGGATTATTACTATTTTTCTATTTACTATTTGTACAGATTTTTGAATTACGCATTAGAAATTAAGACACTTTCGAATAGGCAAATTCAAATAATCTGAATCTGCTGGTATTTCTGCTGGGCATTTTTGTAATTAAAACTAAATGCGTAGTTGCTTGGTGGAATAGTTCAAAAACGCGAGTCCATTCCGGAACTATTGCTAGCTATGGTTGCTAGATATGCGGAGCTATGTGAATTTGTAAGCTATGTAAGGAATGCAAAGCATAGTTTTCAACAAACAATGTTTACAGTTGCCATCAAAATCTTGCAACGGTTTAATGGGTAGTCCATTATCCGCCTATATAGGGACTAAAGAGTATGCAATAATAATATGGAAATGTGTACCTTGTGAAGGTTAGCCCACATGCCAATTGGAGGTTCGTTCGTAATCTTGATTGCAGATTCCAGAACGCCTTGTGGGATTATATGGTACTCTGCCGATGGGGGCGGCTCAGCGCTCAAAAACAACCTAATCCAAATACATTGTCATGAAAACTAAAATTACCTCTCATCTAACATAACGTATGTTAACATCTATAATTACAAGGAAATCTAAAACTTGTCGGTGGAGTAATCACTAAAGCATCTCTGTTCACCGCCCTAACTTTTCAGTTCCTAATGAGACAAATTATAATTTGTTTTCCTTATCTGATCCAAATAACTTCGTTTAGGTCTCAGTCTGCCTCTCTTTCCTTAATTATTTTCTTCTGTGCTTCTAAAGTGCTAATGCTTCTAAAGAACTGTCGTGACACATATCATGCCCATTTTCCCCACCGGTTCTATATTCTCTTTTCCTTCACTATAGGTAGTACGGTCTGAATAAGACACACCGCTAATTGCGTTAAATTTTATTTATAACCTTGGAGAATTAGCGCCATCTATCCTATTTTAACAATCTATCGACGATTTGCACTTAACCTCTCCAGAAAGAATATTTTTCCAATTTAACTTTAACCTACACACCTGTAGTCTGGATGAGGATGTTCGAACGTTTCTTCTTGTTTCTTCTCAAGCGTGGCAAGCCATTTGGCTACCAAATGAATGTTCTGCAAGATAACCCAATGTCCATTTACAGCAGAAACTCCCATAGCTTCTTCTGCGACAACTTCTTGACCTTGTCCCAAAGATACAATATGGAAAGTCTTCTTATCAGTTGAGAAGCCTAGTTTACGTCCTAGTTTTTCTAAATCCTGGAACAGTGTTATGATAATTAATTAACTCTATTCAATTTTCAATACGCACGCACGTTCTAACT